>NC_091294.1:4342286-4352286 GCF_038502225.1 Cherax quadricarinatus | reverse complement strand
CTTTACTCCTTCATTCCCAGTACTTTCCTCCCACTCTCCTCTGCTTACCCTTCATTCACCAGTCTCCTCCTCCTCCAGCGCAACATTTCGCAATATGGTGACAAACTATTTCTGTTGGATTAATGTCAATAATAGTCAGGTTGCGTTCCAAGCAACGTGCATGAACTGCAACAGCGAACACTACAATGAACACCACAACCGCGAACACTACATTGAACATTACAACAGAGTGAACACTAGAACAGTAAACAATACAACAGTGAAAACTACAGTGAACACTGCAACACTACAACACTACAACACTAAAGTGAACACTATAACAGAGTGAACACTAAAGTGAACACTACAACAGAGTGAACACTAAAGCGAAGACTACAGCAGAGTGAAGACTATAGTGAACACTGCAACAGAGTAAAAACTACAGAACTGTGAGCATTGCAACACTGTAAACATTACAGTACTGTGAACATTACAGCACAATAAACACTACAGCACAATAAACACTACAGCACAATAAACACTACAGCACAGTAAACACTACAGCACAATAAACACTACAGCACAGTAAACACTACGGCACAATAAACACTACAGCACAGTAAACACTACGGCACAATAAACACTACAGCACAGTAAACACTACGGCACAATAAACACTACAGCACAGTAAACACTACAGCACAGTAAACACTACAGCACTGCAATCAGTACAACACTGTGAACATTATAAAGGTGTGAACAGTACAGCAACGTAAACACAGTGAGCGCTACAGAACTGTGAACACTACAGAAACGTGAACATTACAGTAAAGTGAATACTAGAACACAGTAAACGCTGCAGCAAAGAGAACACTGCAGCGCATTGAACACTGCAGCACAGAGAACACTGCAGCACAGAGAACACTGCAGCACAGAGAACACTGCAGCACAGAGAACACTGCAGCACAGAGAACACTGCAGCACAGAGAACACTGCAGCACAGAGAACAAATCACCAACGTGAAAACTACACCAAGGAGGCCTGGTCACAGACCGGGCCGCGGGGGCGTTGACCCCCGGAACTCTCTCCAGGTAAACTCCAGGTAAACTCCAGGTAAACGTGAACATTACAGCAACGTGAGCACTGCAGTGTCGTGAACACTAGAGCAACATGAATGCTACAACAATGGGAACACTACAACAATGGGAACACTACAACAATGGGAACACTACAACAATGGGAACACTACAACAATGGGAACACTACAACAATGGGAACACTACAACAATGGGAACACTACAACAATGGGAACACTACAACAATGGGAACACTACAACAATGGGAACACTACAACAATGGGAACACTACAACAATGGGAACACTACAACAATGGGAACACTACAACAATGGGAACACTACAACAATGGGAACACTACAACAATGGGAACACTACAACAATGGGAACATTACAACAATGAGAACACTACAACAATGGGAACACTACAACAATGGGAACACTACAACAATGGGAACACTACAACAATGGGAACAGCACAACAATGGGAACACTACAACAATGGGAACACTACAACAATGGGAACACTACAATAATGGGAACACTACAAGAATGGGAACACTACAACAATGGGAACACTACAAGAATGGGAACACTACAACAATGGGAACACTACAACAATGGGAACACTACAAGAATGGGAACACTACAACAATGGGAACACTACAACAATTGGAACACTACAACAATGGGAACACTACAACAATGGGAACACTACAACAATGGGAACACTACAACAATGGGAACACTACAACAAAGGGAACACTACAACAATGGGAACACTACAACAATGGAAACACTACAACAATGGGAACACTACAACAATGGGAACACTACAACAATGGAAACACTACAACAATGAGAACACTACAGCAATGGGAACATTACAGCAATGGGAACACTGCAGCAATGGGAACACTACAGCAATAGGAACACTATAGCAATGGGAACACTATAGCAATGGGAACACTATAGCAATGGGAACACTACAGCAACGGGAACAATACAGCAATGGGAACATTATAGCAATGGGAACACTACAGCAATGAAAACGCTGCAGCAATGTGAACACTGCAACAATGGGAACACTGCAACAATGGGAACACTACGACAATGGGAACACTACAACAATGGGAACGCTACGACAATGGGAACACTACATCAATGGGAACACTACAACAATGGGAACACTACAACAATGGGAACACTAAAACAATTGGAGCACTACAACAATTGGAACACTACAACAATGGGAACACTACAACAATGGGAACACTACAACAATGGAAACACTACAACAATGGGAACACTACAACAATGATAACACTACAACAATGAGAACACTATAACAATGGGAACACTACAACAATGGGAACACTACAACAATGGAAACACTACAACAATGGGAACACTACAACAATGGAAACACTACAACAATGGGAACACTACAACAATGATAACACTACAACAATGAGAACACTATAACAATGGGAACACTACAACAATGGGAACACTATAACAATGGGAACACTAAAACAATGGGAACACTACAACAATGAGAACACTATAACAATGGGGACACTAAAACAATGAGAACACTACAACAATGGGAACACTACAACAATGGGAACACTATAGCAATGGGAACACTATAGCAATGGGAACACTATAGCAATGGGAACATTACAGCAATGGGAACACTACAGCAATGGGAACATTACAGCAATGGGAACACTACAACAATGGGAACACTAAAGCAATGGGAGCACTACAGCAATGGGAACACTACAGCAATGGGAACACTATAGGAATGGGAATACTATAGGAATGGGAACACTATAGTAATGGGAACACTACAACAATGGAAACACTACAGCAATGGGAACACTACAGCAATTGGATCACTACAGCAATGGGAACACTATAGCAATGGGAAAACTATAGAAATGGGAACATTACAACAATGGGAACACTGCAACAATGGGAACACTGCAACAATGGGAACACTACGACAATGGGAACACTACAACAATGGGAACACTACGACAATAGGAACACTACAACAATGGGAACACTACAACAATGGGAACACTACGACAATAGGAACACTACAACAATGGGAACACTACAACAATGGGAACACTGCAACAATGGGAACACTACAACAATGGGAACACTACGACACTAAGAACACTACAACAATGGGAACACTACAACAATGGGAACACTGCAACAATGGGAACACTACAACAATGGGAACACTGCAACAATGAGAACACTACAACAATGGGAACAGTACAACAATGGGAACACTGCAACAATGAGAACACTACAACAATGGGAACACTACAACAATGGGAACACTACAACAATGGGAACACTACAACAATGGGAAAACTAAAACAATGGGAACACTGCAACAATGAGAACACTACAACAATGGGAACACTACAACAATGGGAACACTACAACAATGGGAACACTACAACAATGGGAACACTACAACAATGGGAACACTACAACAATGGGAACACTACAACAATGGGAACACTACAACAATGGGAACACTACAACAATGGGAACACTACAACAATGGGAACACTACAACAATGGGAACACTACAACAATGGGAATGCATTGCACCAAAGTAAACACTGCAGGAATGTGTCTGTTAGTTTTTACTTCTTATTCAGCAGCCAGTGTTTGTTGCTATTTCCGGTTCAGAAACCAATTTTTGCTTCAATTTCCTGCTCAGAAACCAATTTTGCTTCAATTTCCTGCTCAGAAGCCAATTTTTGCTTCAATTTCCTGCTCAGAAACCAATTTTTGCTTTAATTTCCTGGTCAGAAACCAATTTTTGCTTCGATTTCCTGCTCAGAAACCCGTTTTTGCTGCTATATCCAGCAGAGGAGGCAGTGTTTGTGTTTGTTTCATCTAGACGTAGCGTCAAGAGTATAACCACATACCCTTCGGCTTCTGTATAACCACTACGAGTTTAGCGCTTCTGCATGACAGTTGTATTTATGGTAGAGTCCAGACACTTAATTCGGTCTAGAGTGTAACCTCATCCCCACCGGCTTGGTACGAAGGGTTAACGAAGTGGTTCACAAAGTGGATGAGGATGTTGCACAAGTTTACTGCATGTAGTATGTAAGAGAGGAAGATACCTAAGGCCAGGAAGAGAATGTGCATAGTTTATATGCATTATAAGGAGAAAGTGGGACGAGAATGTAAGTATTATGGAGGAATAAATTTGTCGAGTGTTTAGTAGAAATGAAATCGAAAGAGTTATGGAAGAGACAGAAAGTAGAATTGCTGAGGAACATAGCAGATTTACAATGTGAAAAGAGGTTACGTGGATCAGATGTTTGTGATGAAGCCTATGAATAATACATAGATAAGTGAAAGCAGATTTTATTGGACAGGGAAAAGATTCAGCTGGCGTTGCAAATGTATGATATAGAGAATGCGTTATTACAAACCATAAGTAAAATCTATGAGGGAAGTGAAGCTCAAGTTAGGCTGTAAAAGTGTACCTTAGAGATGTGTGATGACACCGTTGTTGCTTAATGTCTTTGTTGACGAGGTTATAAAGCAAGTGAATGCCAGTGTATTGGGAGAGGTGCGAGCTTTACAGATAATAAATCAGATATAAAGTAGGATTTGTGACAGATGTATTTTTCTGATGGTGCAGAACGTTTTACAGAGACTAATTAGAATTTGAAAGTGTATGTAAAAAAGAGCTCGAAAATGGGCACCAGCATATTAGATTAAAGTGAACGCAAATGGTACTGTGGCCTTGGTACGCTGCTGGAGTGTGACCTTGGTGCGCTGCTGGAGTGTGGCCTTGGTACGCTGCTGGAGTGTTACCTTGGTGCGCTGCTGGAGTGTGGCCTTGGTACGCTGCTGGAGTGTGACCTTGGTGCGCTGCTGGAGTGTGGCCTTGGTACGCTGCTGGAGTGTGACCTTGGTGCACTGCTGGAGTGTGACCTTGGTGCGCTGCTGGAGTGTGACCTTGGTGCGCTGCTGGAGTGTGACCTTAGTGCGCTGCTGGAGTGTTACCTTGGTGCGCTGCTGGAGTGTGACCTTGGTGCGCTGCTGGAGTGTGACCTTGGTGCGCTGCTGAAGTGTGACCTTGGTACGCTGCTGGAGTGTGACCTTGGTGCGCTGCTGGAGTGTGACTTTGGTGCGCTGCTGGAGTGTGACCCTGGTGCGCTGCTGGAGTGTGACCTTGGTGCGCTGCTGGAGTGTGACCTTGGTGCGCTGCTGGAGTGTGACCTTGGTACGCTGCTGGAGTGTGACCTTGGTGCGCTGCTGGAGTGTGACCTTGGTACGCTGCTGGAGTGTGACCTTGGTGCGCTGCTGGAGTGTGACCTTGGTGCGCTGCTGGAGTGTGACCTTGGTGCGCTGCTGGAGTGTGACCTTGGTACGCTGCTGGAGTGTGACCTTGGTGCGCTGCTGGAGTGTGACCTTGGTACGCTGCTGGAGTGTGACCTTGGTGCGCTGCTGGAGTGTGACCTTGGTACGCTGCTGGAGTGTGACCTTGGTGCGCTGCTGGAGTGTGACTTTGGTGCGCTGCTGGAGTGTGACCTTGGTGCGCTGCTGGAGTGTGACCTTGGTGCGCTGCTGGAGTGTGACCTTGGTGCGCTGCTGGAGTGTGACCTTGGTACGCTGCTGGAGTGTGACCTTGGTGCGCTGCTGGAGTGTGACCTTGGTACGCTGCTGGAGTGTGACCTTGGTGCGCTGCTGGAGTGTGACCTTGGTGCGCTGCTGGAGTGTGACCTTGGTGCGCTGCTGGAGTGTGACCTTGGTGCGCTGCTGGAGTGTGACCTTGGTGCGCTGCTGGAGTGTGACCTTGGTGCGCTGCTGGAGTGTGACCTTGGTGCGCTGCTGGAGTGTGACCTTGGTGCGCTGCTGGAGTGTGACCTTGGTGCGCTGCTGGAGTGTGACCTTGGTGCGCTGCTGGAGTGTGACCTTGGTGCGCTGCTGGAGTGTGACCTTGGTGCGCTGCTGGAGTGTGACCTTGGTGCGCTGCTGGAGTGTGACCTTGGTGCGCTGCTGGAGTGTGACCTTGGTGCGCTGCTGGAGTGTGACCTTGGTGCGCTGCTGGAGTGTGACCTTGGTGCACTGCTGGAGTGTGCTGCTGGAGTGTGACCTTGGTGCGCTGCTGGAGTGTGACCTTGGTGCGCTGCTGGAGTGTGACCTTGGTGTGCGCTGCTGGAGTGTGACCTTGGTGCGCTGCTGGAGTGTGACCTTGGTGCGCTGCTGGAGTGTGACCTTGGTGCGCTGCTGGAGTGTGACCTTGGTGCGCTGCTGGAGTGTGACCTTGGTGCGCTGCTGGAGTGTGACCTTGGTGCGCTGCTGGAGTGTGACCTTGGTGCGCTGCTGGAGTGTGACCTTGGTGCGCTGCTGGAGTGGTGCGCTGCTGGAGTGACCTTGGTGCGCTGCTGGAGTGTGACCTTGGTGCGCTGCTGGAGTGTGACGCTGCTGGAGTGTGACCGCTGCTGGAGTGTGACCTTGGTGCGCTGCTGGAGTGTGACCTTGGTGCGCTGCTGGAGTGTGACCTTGGTGCGCTGCTGGAGTGTGACCTTGGTGCGCTGCTGGAGTGTGACCTTGGTGCGCTGCTGGAGTGTGACCTTGGTGCGCTGCTGGAGTGTGACCTTGGTGCGCTGCTGGAGTGTGACCTTGGTGCGCTGCTGGAGTGTGACCTTGGAGTGTGACCTTGTGCGCTGCTGGAGTGTGACCTTGGTGCGCTGCTGGAGTGTGACCTTGGTGCGCTGCTGGAGTGTGACCTTGGTGCGCTGCTGGAGTGTGACCTTGGTGCGCTGCTGGAGTGTGACCTTGGTGCGCTGCTGGAGTGTTACCTTAGTGCGCTGCTGGAGTGTGACCTTGGTGCGCTGCTGGAGTGTGACCTTGGTGCGCTGCTGGAGTGTGACCTTGGTGCGCTGCTGGAGTGTGACCTTGGTGCGCTGCTGGAGTGTGACCTTGGTTCGCTGCTGGAGTGTGACCTTAGTGCGCTGCTGGAGTGTGACCTTGGTGCGCTGCTGGAGTGTGACCTTGGTGCGCTGCTGGAGTGTGACCTTGGTGCGCTGCTGGAGTGTGACCTTGGTGCGCTGCTGGAGTGTTACCTTAGTGCGCTGCTGGAGTGTGACCTTGGTGCGCTGCTGGAGTGTGACCTTGGTGCGCTGCTTGAGTGTGACCTTGGTGCGCTGCTGGAGTGTGACCTTGGTGCGCTGCTGGAGTGTGACCTTGGTTCGCTGCTGGAGTGTGACCTTGGTGCGCTGTTGGAGTGTGACCTTGGTGCGCTGCTGGAGTGTGACCTTGGTGCGCTGCTGGAGTGTGACCTTGGTGCGCTGCTGGAGTGTGACCTTGGTGCGCTGCTGGAGTGTGACCTTGGTGCGCTGCTGGAGTGTGACCTTGGTGCGCTGCTGGAGTGTGACCTTGGTGCGCTGCTGGAGTGTTACCTTGGTGCGCTGCTGGAGTGTTACCTTAGTGCGCTGCTGGAGTGTGACCTTGGTGCGCTGCTGGAGTGTGGCCTTGGTACGCTGCTGGAGTGTGACCTTGGTGCGCTGCTGGAGTGTGACCTTGGTACGCTGCTGGAGTGTGACCTTGGTGCGCTGCTGGAGTGTTACCTTGGTGCTCTGCTGGAGTGTGACCTTGGTGCGCTGCTGGAGTGTGACCTTGGTACGCTGCTGGAGTGTGACCTTGGTGCGCTGCTGGAGTGTTACCTTGGTGCTCTGCTGGAGTGTGACCTTGGTAATAAACATCTGTGAAGGGAATAAAGGACACCAATTAGCTGGAATCAGTTTTGAAAATATAAACTGGCCTGTGGTGTCTGCACACTGAAAATAAAGATGATGATACGATTCCTCGAATAATTAGGTGGTAATGAAGAACAAAACAAGGCACAATACCGTGGCTGGAACAAAACAAGGCACAATACCGTGGCTGGAACAAAACAAGGCACAATACCGTGGCAGGAACAAAACAAGGCACAATACCGTGGCTGGAACAAAACAAGGCACAATACCGTGGCAGGAACAATACACAAATAACCCGCACATAGGAGAGTGGAGCTTACCAAGATTTTTCGGTCCGACTTGGACCATTTACAAAGTAAAGGTTGTAATACCTATGAAACTACGGGAAATACTGAAAAAGTGATGGTGAATGCGATTTCTTTTTTGCCTTGGAAGGAAATTACCGATCTGTGAAAATATTATTACTGAGACATTCCTGGTGACATAAATAATTAAATAAATTAAAAATGTTGCAATTATTTTATAAGAACATGACAGCTCTAATAATTTACTGTTGCAGCGATGTTTCTGATAAATGTTCGGGAATGTAATGCAAATACTGTTATCGCTGCAACGTTGCTACTGCCACTACTGTTGTCTTGCCACTATTGTTGGAAGAGTTACTACTACCAATACCTTTGTGGCAGCTGCTACTGCAATTACTGTTTTCTTCCCACTTCTCTTGCAACAGTACAGTACCATTGTATCAGGATGCTGCTGAAACTGTTGTAGAAATGGTTGTACCTACCACTATTTTTGAGTAACAGTAGCTACCGCCACTGCTGTTGTTTCAACCACTAACTTTCTAACAGTTGGTGCTGCCACCGTTGTTGTATCTGTTGCTGCTGCGCCATTGCTGTAAAATTTGCTCCTGCCACTATGGTTGTGACAATTGCAGGTGTAACCTATCTTGTAACAGTTGCTGCTGCCATTATTGTTGTAACAGTTGCTGCTGCCATTATTGTTGTAACAGTTACTGCTGCCATTATTGTTGTGACAGTTACTGCTGCCATTATTGTTGTAACAGTTGCTGCTGCCATTATTGTTGTAACAGTTACTGCTGCCATTATTGTTGTAACAGTTGCTGCTGCCATTATTGTTGTAACAGTTACTGCTGCCATTATTGTTGTAACAGTTGCTGCTGCCATTATTGTTGTAACAGTTACTGCTGCCATTATTGTTGTAACAGTTACTGCTGCCATTATTGTTGGAACAGTTACTGCTGCCATTATTGTTGGAACAGTTACTGCTGCCATTATTGTTGTAACAGTTACTGCTGCCATTATTGTTGTAACAGTTGCTGCTGCCATTATTGTTGTAACAGTTACTGCTGCCATTATTGTTGTAACAGTTACTGCTGCCATTATTGTTGGAACAGTTACTGCTGCCATTATTGTTGGAACAGTTACTGCTGCCATTATTGTTGTAACAGTTACTGCTGCCATTATTGTTGTAACAGTTACTGCTGCCATTATTGTTGTGACAGTTACTGCTGCCATTATTGTTGTAACAGTTGCTGCTGCCATTATTGTTGTAACAGTTACTGCTGCCATTATTGTTGTAACAGTTGCTGCTGCCATTATTGTTGTAACAGTTACTGCTGCCATTATTGTTGTAACAGTTGCTGCTGCCATTATTGTTGTAACAGTTACTGCTGCCATTATTGTTGTAACAGTTACTGCTGCCATTATTGTTGTAACAGTTGCTGCTGCCATTATTGTTGGAACAGTTACTGTTGCCATTATTGTTGTAACAGTTACTGCTGCCATTATTGTTGGAACAGTTACTGCTGCCATTATTGTTGTAACAGTTACTGCTGCCATTATTGTTGGAACAGTTACTGCTGCCATTATTGTTGGAACAGTTACTGCTGCCATTATTGTTGGAACAGTTACTGCTGCCATTATTGTTGGAACAGTTACTGCTGCCATTATTGTTGGAACAGTTACTGCTGCCATTATTGTTGGAACAGTTACTGCTGCCATTATTGTTGGAACAGTTACTGCTGCCATTATTGTTGGAACAGTTACTGCTGCCATTATTGTTGGAACAGTTACTGCTGCCATTATTGTTGTAACAGTTACTGCTGCCATTATTGTTGTAACAGTTACTGCTGCCATTATTGTTGTAACAGTTACTGCTGCCA
>NC_091294.1:4239786-4337286 GCF_038502225.1 Cherax quadricarinatus | reverse complement strand
CACTCAGAGATACATACACTCACACTCAGAGATACATACACTCACACTCAGAGATACATACACTCACACTCAGAGATACATACACTCACACTCAGAGATACATACACTCACACTCAGAGATACATACACTCACACTCAGAGATACATACACTCACACTCAGAGATACATACACTCACACTCAGAGATACATACACTCACACTCAGAGATACATACACTCACACTCAGAGATACATACACTCACACTCAGAGATACATACACTCACACTCAGAGATACATACACTCACACTCAGAGATACATACACTCACACTCAGAGATACATACACTCACACTCAGAGATACATACACTCACACTCAGAGATACATACACTCACACTCAGAGATACATACACTCACACTCAGAGATACATACACTCACACTCAGAGATACATACACTCACACTCAGAGATACATACACTCACACTCAGAGATACATACACACACAATCACAGATACATCCCCAAACACTCAGAGATACATACACTCACACTCAGAGATACATACACTCACACTCAGAGATACATACACTCACACTCAGAGATACATACACTCACACTCAGAGATACATACACTCACACTCAGAGATACATACACTCACACTCAGAGATACATACACTCACACTCAGAGATTCATACACTCACACTCAGAGATACATACACTCACACTCAGAGATTCATACACTCACACTCAGAGATACATACACTCACACTCAGAGATTCATACACTCACACTCAGAGATACATACACTCACACTCAGAGATACATACACTCACACTCAGAGATACATACACTCACACTCAGAGATACATACACTCACACTCAGAGATACATACACTCACACTCAGAGATACATACACTCACACTCAGAGATACATACACTCACACTCAGAGATACATACACTCACACTCAGAGATTCATACACTCACACTCAGAGATACATACACTCACACTCAGAGATTCATACACTCACACTCAGAGATCAGAGACATACACTCACACTCAGAGATACATACACTCACACTCAGAGATACATACACTCACACTCAGAGATACATACACTCACACTCAGAGATACATACACTCACACTCAGAGATACATACACTCACACTCAGAGATACATACACTCACACTCAGAGATTCATACACTCACACTCAGAGATACATACACTCACACTCAGAGATTCATACACTCACACTCAGAGATACATACACTCACACTCAGAGATACATACACTCACACTCAGAGATACATACACTCACACTCAGAGATACATACACTCACACTCAGAGATACATACACTCACACTCAGAGATACATACACTCACACTCAGAGATACATACACTCACACTCAGAGATACATACACTCACACTCAGAGATACATACACTCACACTCAGAGATACATACACTCACACTCAGAGATACATACACTCACACTCAGAGATACATACACTCACACTCAGAGATACATACACTCACACTCAGAGATACATACACTCACACTCAGAGATACATACACTCACACTCAGAGATACATACACTCACACTCAGAGATTCATACTGTCACACTAGGAAAAACACTCACACTCAGAGATACATAAACTCACACTCACACATGTATACACTCAGAGATATGTACTCACACTCGGAGATACACTCAGAGAAACACTCACACTCAGAGATTCATACTGTCACACTAGGAAAAACACTCACACTCAGAGATACATAAACTCACACTCACACATGTATACACTCAGAGATATGTACTCACACTCGGAGATACACTCAGAGAAACACTCACACTCAGAGATACATACACTCACAAAGATATATGCACTAATACATATACGCACACCTTTGCAAGCATATTTGCATACACACACCTGCATGTGTTCACGCACGCGCAACCATAAACGTACTCACTGACACACACGTGCACACATGTGTACGTCACTATTTTTTTTCACTAACACACTCGGATGTACCAAAAGAACGTTAGAAAATACAGTGAAATATCTTTTTTTTTTCGTTAGGTTCAGAATAATTTTTGAGAAATTGCGGCATACACAAATTATCGCTTGTCTTATTCGGCAAGAGAAACGTTGCTATTTAAACCAAAATTACAAGTCTTACCAATTCGGCACGACATATGTATACATATATATATGTCGTGCCGAATATGTAAAACTGGTCAATTAGCAAGAACTCATTTAAAATTAAGTCCTTTCTGAAATTTTCTCTTATACGTTTAAAGATATATTTTGTTCATTAATGTTAATGTAAAAATTTTTATAATTTTGCACCAAAAGAATCTTAGAAAACTTACCTAACCTTATTATAACAAGAACAATTTATTTTAGCCTAACCCAACTAAATATATTTTAGATTTGTTTACAATAATTTAATACTAAACAAACACAGTGAAACATATTTTTTTCGTTAGGTTCAGAATGATTTTGGCGAAATTATTGCATACACAAATTTACACTTGTCCTATATGGCAAGATGAGCGTTGCTATTTAAGCCAAGATGGCAAGTTCTGCCTATTCGGCACGACATATATATATATATATATATATATATATATATATATATATATATATATATATATATATATATATATATATATATATATATATATATATATACATCGTATGACAGGATGGATAGGGTAACAATGTGGCAGATGTTCCAAATGTATGGAAGTATGAAAGTAGTGAAGAGTTTTCACTAGGATAATGAGGCTCAAGTTAGAGATTGTAGGAGAGAGGGAGATTATTTCCCAGTTAAAGTAGGCTCTAGATAACAATGTGTGATGTCACCGTGGTTGTTCAATATATTTATAGATGGGGTTGTAAGGGAAGTGAATGTTCGGGTGTTGCCAAGAGGTGTGGGGTTAAAAGAGAAAGAATCTAACACAAAGTGGGAGTTGTCACAGTTGTTCTTTGCTGGTGACACTGTGCTTTTGGGAGATTCTGAAGAGTAGTTGCAGATGTTGGGGGATGAGTTTGGTAGGGTACTTAAAAAAAGAAAATTAAAAGTGAATATAGAAAAGAGTAAGGTAATGAGGATAACAAAAAGAACAGGTAACGAAACATTGGATATCAGATTGGAGGGAGAGAGTATGGAGGAGGTAAATGTATTCTGATATTTAGGAGTGGACGTGTCAGCAGATGGGTCTATGAAGGATGAGGTGAATCGTGGAAATGACGAGGGAAAAAAAAGTGAGTGGTGCAGTGAGGAGTCTCGGAAGACAAAGAAAGAAAGGAATGTTTGAGAGTATAGTTATACCAACGTTCTTACATGGGTGTGAAGCATGGATGGTGAATGTTGCAACAAAGAGAAGGTTGGATGCAGTGGAGATGTGTCTGAGTGCAATGTGTGGCGTGAATATAATGCAGAGAATTCGTAGTTTGGAAATTAGAAGGAGGTGTGGGATTACCAAAGCTATTATCCAGAGGGCTGAGGAGGGGTTGTTGAGGTGGTTCGGACATGTAGAGAGAATGGAACAAAACAGAATGACTTCGGGAGTGTATAAATCTGTAGTGGAGGGAAGGTGGGGTAGGGATCGGCCTAGGAGGGGTTGAAAGGAGGGGGTAAAGGAGGTTTTGTGTGCGAGGGACTTTGACTTCCAGCAAGCATTCGTGAGTGTGTAAGATAGGAGCGAATGGAGACAAATAATTTTTAGGACTTCATGTGCTGTTGTAGTGTGAGCAAGGTAACATTTATGAAGGGATTCAGGGAAACCGGCAGACCGGATTTGAGTCCTGGAGATGGGAAGTACAGTGTCTGCACTCTGTAGGAGGGGTGTTAATGTTGCAGTTTTATAATTGTAGTGTAAATGCGCCTCTGCCGAAACAGTGATGGAGTGAATGATTTTGAAAGTTTTACTTTTTAGGGCCACCCTGCCTTGGTGAGAAACGGCCGATGCGTTAATAAAGATTATATATATATATATATATATATATATATATATATATATATATATATATATATATATATATATATATATATATATATATATATATATATATATATATATATATATATATATATCTATGTATGTCGTGCCGAATATGTAAAACTGGTCAATTAGCAAGAACTCATTTAAAATTAAGTCCTTTCTAAAATTTTCTCTTATACGTTTAAAGATATATTTTTTTCGTTAATGTTGATGTAAAAATTTATAATTTTGCACCAAAAGGAACTTAGAAAACTTACCTAACCTTATTATAACAAGCGCAATTTATTTTAGCCTAACCCAGCTAAATATATTCTAGATTTGTTTACAATAATTTAATACTAAACAAACACAGTGAAATATATTTTTTTCGTTAGGTTCAGAATGATTTTGACTAAATTATTGCATACACAAATTTTCACTTGTCCTATATGGCAAGATGAACGTTGCTATTTAAGCCAAGATCGCAATTTCTGCCTATTCGGCACGACATATATATATATGTCGTGCCGAATATGTAAAACTGGTCAATTAGCAAGAACTCATTTAAAATTAAGTCCTTTCTGAAATTTTCTCCTATACATTTAAAGATATATTTTTTCATTAATGTTAATGTAAAAAATTTTAATTTTGCACCAAAAGAATCTTAGAAAACTTACCTAACCTTATTATAACAATAACAATTTATTTGAGCCTAACCCAACTAAATATATTTTAGATTTGTTTACGATAATTTAATACTAAACCAACACAGTGAAATACAATTTTTTCGTTAGGTTCAGAATGATTTTGGCAAAATTATTGTATACACAAATTTTCGCTTGTCCTATATGGCAAGATGAACGTTGCTATTTAGGCCAAGATCGCAAGTTCTGCCTATTCGGCACGACATATATATATATATATATATATATATATATATATATATATATATATATATATATATATATATATATATATATATATATATATATATATATATATATATATATATATATATATGCAGTAAGATCACAGTAAACAGGTGATATCCCAATAAACAAAACACCCACTGTGAAAAAAAGTGAACTTCCAAGTGCTTTCGTGATTTCTCACATAATCAAGAACATGTAAGAATAACAGATCAGCAGAAGGTTTATAAGGCTGAAATATCACCTCGTAAAAGACCTTAGTCTCGACCCAGTGTGATGCGGGTGGGCGTGTCAGGATACATGTCAAGTGAAATTTATGAAGGATAAGTCATACATTGCTTAAATTCCTCACAAATTCTATTAATTATAAATGACTAATTTATATAACGTAACTTGAATCATTTATATTTCTTTCAAGCACAGACCTGCTTGAAACAAGTTTCTCGGCCTTTTGAAAACCAAATGGATGGTTAAAATCTCTCACATGAATAAACAGAGCATTAGACTCTTGTTCAGTTCCAATGCTAAACTTATGCTGTTCATATCCTAGGTTAAGGTTTTTTCCAGTTTGACTGTAATAATCTTTATTGCATTTATTTTACAGGGAATCTTGTAGACACAGCCATCAGCATATTTTAATCTTTTTTTTTTTACTGTATATAGCCCAGGATAATGATCCAAAATACCCAAAATATTTAATTGATAAATCCCTTAAAATAGCTAGAAATAGATTTTACAACAATAAAATAGGGCAAATACTTATATTCAACCAAGAATATGTTGGCTCTACCTTACGGTGAAATCCTTGATATACTTTCTCTACTTAAGAATTTTAAAATCAAAGTTGTATTTAATAATCTTGATTAAAAAAAAATCTAATAAATTTCCCAAAAAATGTTGATGGTGTCTATAAGATTCCATTTAAAAAATGTAATCAATTTTATTACAGTCGAAGTGGAAAGAGTCTTGAACTAAGTTTATAACAGCATAAATATGACATTATCTTGGTTACATATATATATATATATATATATATATATATATATATATATATATATATATATATATATATATATATATATATATATATATATATATATATGTATATATATATATATATGTATATATATATATATATATATATATATATATATATATATATATATATATATATATATATATATATATATATATATATATATATATATATATATATATATATATAATCTTGGTTGGATGATACGGTGACTGACGACGAGGTCAAAATAGATGGTTACAATATAAAACGCTTAGATAGAAACAGAAAGGGTGGTGGAGTATGTGCCTACATTAGAAATGACTTAGCTTACAACCCAAGACCTGATTTAAATAACAATAAACTGGAGATTCTATGGTTTGAAGTGCTGCTTCCTAAGACTAAACCCATCTTAGTAGGAACTAGTTACCGCCCTCCTACCCAGGACCAGTTCTTAGAAGACTTTTCCAGTCTTGTCCGGAGTTGAAAACAATTGCGAGACAATAATACTGGGCGACTTCAATATCTGTTTTCAGCAGCAAAATAACGGGATATGCAAAAGGTATAAGCAAATTCTAGGATTAAATAGTTACACTCAACTAAATAATACTCCAACCCGGATCACACAGTTCTCAGCCACCCTAATTGACCACATACTTTGTAACCGCTCTGAGAACATTAGTCAGTCAGGCGTCATTACCACAGGTCTTAGTGATCATTTCATCATTTACTGCACCAGGAAAATCACTAGGAATAGGATAGGCCTACACAGGACAATAAAAATGAGGTCAACTAGAAACTACAGTAAAGAAACACTGGTAAATAGGCTACACAATTGTGACTGGACAGAGATAACAAGTTGCACGGACGTAAACGATGCCTGGGAAAAATTCAAAACAATGTTCACTACCATCCTTGATAATATTGCACCAGTTAAAGAGGTTAGGATTAAACGAAGAACTGAACCCTGGATGAATACTGAGATATTAGATAATATGAAATTCAGAGACCAGCTGCTAAAAAGATTTAAAGCAAACAGACAGGATATTGCAGCACTAAATGAATTCCAAAGGGTGAGGAACAGAGTACAGAGACTTATAAAAGGAGCAAAGGCAAAGCACTACTGCTCAAAAATTGAAGAGTATAAGCATAACCCCAGAAAGCTCTGGCAACAACTAAAACAGTTGGGGTATAGCCATAAGCCAGTAGATAGGTCTAACATAGTACTCACTATCGATAATGAGGTATGCCATGAAACATCTAAGGTGGCAAATTGCTTTAATTCATACTACACATCTGTTGCATCAACACTAGTAAGTAAACTACCAGCTGCATCAAATACCTTTAACACAGACTCTGATACGTTTCAAACATACTATACCAATAAAGGGGTAACCCCAAACAGTTGTCAACTAGTAAGTGTATCTCATGACTTTATTCAAAAAGAACTAAGCAGGTTAAACCCAACTAAGAGCACAGGCCCTGATAACATCCCGTCTAAGTTCCTAAAAGATGGTGCTTCTGAACTGTCAATCCCTATTGCTCACATAATAAATCTATCAATCACCACTAATACCGTACCGGAGGGGTTCAAGGAGGCAAGAGTTACTCCTATCTTCAAGAAAAATAGTAGGTCTGATGTAAGCAACTATAGGCGTGTTAGTATACTCAGTATAATATCTAAAATTCTAGAGAGGGCGGTGTATTCTCAAGTAGTTAAGTACCTTAATGACAACAACATTCTCCATAGCTATCAATCGGGCTTTAGAAGATCCTACTCAACCGACACCTCCCTTATTAATCTGATGGATTACCTGAGAACTGAAATGTTAAAGGGGAACCTCATAGGTATGGTAACCTTAGACCTGCAAAAGGCCTTCGATACTGTCAACCACAATATATTATGTAATAAACTTCAAGCTATCGGTATAGGTTCTGTAGACTGGTTTAAGTCCTACCTTAGCAACAGAAGACAAATAGTCAAAATCAACAAAACAGAATCAGAACCCCTGCCGATAACATGTGGAGTTCCCCAAGGTAGTATTCTGGGTCCCTTATTATTCTTATGTTATGTCAATGATATGCCTATCAGTGTCAAGTGCAAACTCCTACTGTATGCAGATGACAGTGCTCTGTTAGTGTCAAGTAAAGACCCACAAGATATTGCTAATGTTTTAACACTGGAACTGGAGTCCTGCAGCAAATGGTTAGTAGACAACAAACTATCATTACACCTAGGGAAAACTGAAGCCATTCTCTTTGGCACGAAACATAAACTGAGAAGGGTAAATAACTTTAATGTTCAATGTAATGGGGAGCCCATCACTTTGGTTTCATCAGTAAAATATTTGGGAATCCCCTTTGACCCATGCATGTCAGGAGAATTGATAGGGAACAGTGTAGTAAAGAAAGCGAATGCCAGACTGAAGTTCCTGTATAGACAAGCACAGTGTCTACCTACTGAGGCTCGCAGGACCCTATGTCTAGCCCTTATACAATGCCATATGGATTACGCTTGCTCTTCTTGGTACTCTGCCTTGACAAAAAAACTGAAAGATAGACTGCAAATCACCCAGAACAAAATCGTAAGATTCATCCTGGGGCTGGGACCAAGAGAACATGTAGGCCAGGATGAATTACAGCAGTTGGATATGCTGAATGTTGAAGACAGAGTAAAACAACTGAAGCTAAATCATGTTTATAAAATTGCTCACAAACAATGTCCAGAATATCTTGCTGTCAATTTTGTAAAGGTTGGGAACCAAAGCAATCATAGTACTAGGGGGAGAGAGCACAACTTTGTAGTACCCACAGTCAGTGGCCAGGCTTCAAACACCTTTTATTGTACAGCAATAAAGGAATGGAACAGACTGCCCGCACATGTCAAAGCCAGTCATAGCATGAACCAGTTCAAGAAGAGTGCCAAAAGGTGTCTGATGAATGTAGCTACAGAAAGGGAGGGGAATGATTTTCTATTTTTTATCTAACATACGTGTAAATTTTACCTTATTCCTAGTAATGACCCTCGTATTGTAGATAGTCTTAATGACCCTCGTGTAGTAGATAGTCTTTTTAGTATGATAATAAGATGTTATCTTCATTGTAGAATAATAAGAAAATATTATAACCTTTATATTATAATAATAAGGTAAAAGGACCCCAATGGAAATAAGTCACTCTGTCTGACTTTTTTGGGTTATCCCAGGTTCTCTACACATATGCTGCTATGTATGATAATTCTATGTAACTGTATTTGTGTATACCTGAATAAACTTACTTACTTACTTAATTGGACGAGAGTCTAATGGTCTGTTTATTAACACAAGAGATGTTAACCACTCAATTGATTTTCAAAGCACAGAGAAAGTTGTATCAAGAAAGTCTGTGGTTGAGAGAAATATAACTGAATCAAGTTTCCTGAAGAATAGTATTGATTTTAATAGGAATATTTGTTAAGGGGTTTGTAAATTTGATTCATTTGTAATTAATAGAAATTGTGAAGAATTTAAGCTATGCGTGACAAGTCCTTCGTAAATTACGCTTGGCACATATCCAGACACTCCCACTCCCATTCATAAACTTGATGTTTTAGCTTAAATATCAACGCTTTTCTTGCCGAATAGGGCAAGCGATAATTTGCGTATGCAGTAATTTCGCAAAAATCATTCTGAAACTAACATAACTAAAATATGAAAATATGTTAAGTTGGATTAGGCTAAATTAAATTACACTTGTTATAATAGGGTTAGGTAAGTTTTCTAAGGTACTTTTGGTACAAAATTATTAAATTTACATTAACATAAAAAAATCTTCGAATGTATAAGAGAAAATTTTAGAAAGAATTTAAATGAAATGAATTCTTGCCAACTGACCAGCTTTACCTGTTCGGCACAATATATATATATATATATATATATATATATATATATATATATATATATATATATATATATATATATATATATATATATATATATAAAGAGAGAGAGAGAGAGTGTGAATGCATGTGCTTGCCTAATAATAATTGCTTTGATCAAGCCTCAGCTGTTAGCTATTCCTCTTAACTGACAGTAACTGGTCTCACTCCCTGCTGTCCTCTTTAATAGTGCTTGCACTCTAATAATAGAAGGGCTTAAGCGAGAGACCAACTGATGAAGCTGACCTAGAGTGAGAGGAAATATTGAGAGTAGACAAGCACTTTGATCTAGGACATCACGTATACAACCTGTAGTGAGTGTGAACAAACGGAGGACCGAGCCTTTAAGCACTCCCTGCTCTGAAATAGACTCGGTACTCTTGGAAGCCCTCTAGTGACAGTAAAGCATATACTCTCAGAGCTCTTGGACATAGATTGAACCTGTGAAAGCTTTGTAATGACACTCAGAGATATAGTCAGAGCTCTTGGATGTAGAGGGAGCTTGTGGAAGCCTTGTTGTGACTCTCCCTCAGTTACAAACTAAAACAAAATTTACGCTCATAGATTTGTTCCCAATTAATGATAATTTCCGTTGCATGTAGCCTCTGTATCTGGGTAAAAATATACACCACGGCTCTGGAGCAGTAAGTGGACCACACAGTTCACAGAAGGGATCAACTGAGAGGCCGGCTTTTATATTTTTGCGCTGTGTTCTGTATCTCGGCGAGGTAGTTTGTTATACCTTGGCAAGGTATTGTGTTATATTTTGGAGTGGATGTGTTCTATATATCTTGGCAACGTAGTTTGTTGTATTTTGGCCAGGTTGGAGAAGTTGTATACTATATTTTAACGAGAACATTATCTTTTGGCAAGGTTATGTAATATATCTTAGAAAGATATTTTGCCGATTTGTTGTACTATATTGTAGCGTTGTAATCGATTCTATTTTATAATCAGTTATATTTTATTTTGAAGGCGTTATTTGTTATATTTTGGTGAAGTTTTTCCATTATGTTTTGGCGAGCTGTGTATTATATGTTGGCAATGTTTTGTATGCTAGTTTGGTTTTGAACATTCAAATGGTATAAAATACCGACAGGTTGTTAGGTAAGACACATATGCAACAGTTAGGTATCTTTATTTCGATATAAAGATACCTAACTGTTGCATATGTGCCTTACCTAGTTTGGCTTGGTTATATTATTTTCCAGCGAAGTTACCTTAACAAATTCTGCCTAAATGTTTTTCAAATCGTTGTTTTCTTACCGTGACACAAGAGCTCATATAGGCCGGGATGGACGAAACACCGAAGTAAATTACAAGGAATATACCTGGAACCTGTTCCGGGGGTCAACGCCTTCATGGCTCGGTCCATAACTAAGCCTCGTGGTGGATCAGGGCCTGATCAACCAGGCTGTTACTGCTGGCAGCACATAAACCGACATAGAAACTACACCCCGGCTGACCGGGCACTGACTGTAGGTGTCTGCCCAGCTTCATCGCATCAACCCCACCTATCCTGTTAACCCAGCCCCCTCCACCTCAATAATTCTAGATACCTATTCCCCAGGATCCCATAAACCCAACCCCCTCTACCTCAGTGCAAGCAAAGTATAAGTTCAGTGTGTGACAGGTTTTTAGCGCACGTAAATATCAATGTCTAAGATTTAAAGCCAATTATAAGAATTGCAAATTATCACATGGAAACTAATATAAATTCGTCGTAAATATGAGAAAGTGGAACCTACACGACCCCAGACCAGACCAAATAAGATATCCAGGCTTTGAAAGTTTAAAGGCAATCGGGAGAGTCATTCTCTGATTATTGCATAACGTCTAATATCTCGAAATAAACCAGCACTATAAGTTTGAAGCCTCTCAGAAGCCGCATTCCTAGGTTCATGGTGTGAAGGTATAAAGCCAATCATATTACGTATTAGCAAATTAGCCAGTTGATCCTACGCAACCTCAAATAATTCTAAATATTTTCATAAGCCACATACAGCATCATGTAAACCAGATACAGCAGCATATAAGCCACATACAGCATCACGTAAACCAGATACAGCAGCATATAAGCCACATACAGCATCACGTAAACCAGATACAGCAGCATATAAGCCGCATACAGCATCATGTAAACCAGATACAGCAGCATATAAGCCACATACAGCATCATGTAAACCAGATACAGCAGCATATAAGCCGCATACAGCATCATGTAAACCAGATACAGCAGCATACAAGCCACATACAGCATCATGTAAACCAGATACAG
Source organism: Cherax quadricarinatus (assembly GCF_038502225.1). NCBI lineage: Eukaryota > Metazoa > Arthropoda > Malacostraca > Decapoda > Parastacidae > Cherax > Cherax quadricarinatus. The sequence goes on along the minus strand of NC_091294.1, from coordinate 4,325,160 downwards.
CAGCATATAAGCCACATACAGCATCATGTAAACCAGATACAGCAGCATATAAGCCACATACAGCATCATGTAAACCAGATACAGCAGCATATAAGCCACATACAGCATCATGTAAACCAGATACAGCAGCGTGTAAGCCACATACAGCATCATGTAAACCAGATACAGCAGCATATAAGCCACATACAGCATCATGTAAACCAGATACAGCAGCATATAAGCCTCATACAGCATCATGTAAACCAGATACAGCAGCATATAAGCCTCATACAGCATCATGTAAACCAGATACAGCAGCATATAAGCCACATACAGCATCATGTAAACCAGATACAGCAGCATATAAGCCACATACAGCATCATGTAAACCAGATACAGCAGCATATAAGCCTCATACAGCATCATGTAAACCAGATAGAGCAGCATATAAGCCTCATACAGCATCATGTAAACCAGATACAGCAGCATATAAGCCACATACAGCATCATGTAAACCAGATACAGCAGCATATAAGCCACATACAGCATCATGTAAACCAGATACAGCAGCATATAAGCCTCATACAGCATCATGTAAACCAGATACAGCAGCATATAAGCCTCATACAGCATCATGTAAACCAGATACAGCAGCATATAAGCCACATACAGCATCATGTAAACCAGATACAGCAGCGCGTAAGCCACATACTTGTAGATGAATGGTTCAGAGAACCGACATGTTGATAAATTAGACACATGTGCAACTCTTGGGTATCTTTATTGAGGAAACGTTTCGCCACACAGTGGCTTCATCAGTCCATACGTAGGAGAAACTTGAAGAACAGGAGGAGAATGAGGTAATCAGTCCCTCAACCTTGAGTAGATGTGTTCAGTCCATCAATCTTGAATAGAATACGGCATATCACCGGAGAAGCAGCTTATAAACCGTATGGCAGGAGAGGTGCAGCAGTCATAGGTCGTGTCACATTTGTTCAATGTGGAAGTAGGTCGTGCCAAAGAATTAGGCAAGCGAAGAATTCCTAAGAGTTGCACATGTGTCTAATTTATCAACATGTCGGTTCTCTGAACCATTCATCTACAAATCTGTCAGACACTGCAACTTCTTGGGATCTTAATACTTAGGAATTCTTCGCTTGCCTAATTCTTTGGCACGACCTACTTCCACATTGAACAAATGTGACACGACCTATGACTGCTGCACCTCTCCTGCCATACGGTTTATAAGCTGCTTCTCCGCTGATATGCCGTATTCTATTCAAGATTGATGGACTGAACACATCGACTCAAGGTTGAGGGACTGATTACCTCATTCTCCTCCTGTTCTTCAAGTTTCTCCTACGTATGGACTGATGAAGCCACTGTGTGGCGAAACGTTTCCTCAATAAAGATACCCAAGAGTTGCACATGTGTCTAATTTATCAAGCCACATACAACATCATGTAAACCAGATACAGCAGCATATAAGCCACATACAGCATCATGTAAACCAGATACAGCAGCTTGTAAGCCACATACAGCATCATGTAAACCAGATACAGCAGCTTGTAAGCCACATACAGCATCATGTAAACCAAATACATCAGCTTGTAAGCCACATACAGCATCATGTAAACCAGATACAGCAGCCTGTAAGCCGCCAGACAACATCATGTAAGCCAGATACAACATCATGTAAGCCAGATACAACATCATGTAAGCCAGATACAACATCATGTAAGCCAGATACAACATCATGTAAGCCAGATACAACATCATGTAAGCCAGATACAGCATCATGTAAGCCAGATACAACATCATGTAAGCCAGATACAACATCATGTAAGCCAGATACAACATCATGTAAGCCAGATACAGCATCATGTAAGATAGATACAACATCATGTAAGCCAGATACAACATCATGTAAGCCAGATACAACATCATGTAAGCCAGATACAACATCATGTAAGCCAGATACAACATCATGTAAGCCAGATACAGCAGCATGTAAGATAGATACAACATCATGTAAGCCAGATACAACATCATGTAAGCCAGATACAGCATCATTTAAGCCAGATACAGCATCATGTAAGCCAGATACAACATCATGTAAGCCAGATTCAACATCATGTAAGCCAGATACAACATCATGTAAGCCATATACAACATCATGTAAGCCAGATACAACATCATGTAAGCCAGATACAGCAGCATGTAAGATAGATACAACATCATGTAAGCCAGATACAACATCATGTAAGCCAGATACAGCAGCATGTAAGATAGATACAACATCATGTAAGCCAGATACAGCATCATTTAAGCCAGATACAGCATCATGTAAGCCAGATACAACATCATGTAAGCCAGATACAGCATCATGTAAGCCAGATACAACATCATGTAAGCCAGATACAACATCATGTAAGCCAGATACAACATCATGTAAGCCAGATACAACATCATGTAAGCCAGATACAACATCATGTAAGCCAGATACAACATCATGTAAGCCAGATACAGCATCATGTAAGCCAGATACAACATCATGTAAGCCAGATACAGCATCATGTAAGCCAGATACAACATCATGTAAGCCAGATACAACATCATAACACACCATCATGTAAGCCGGATACAACATCATGTAAGCCAGATACAGCATCATGTAAGCCAGATACAACATCATGTAAGCCAGATACAACATCATGTAAGCCAGATACAACATCATGTAAGCCAGATACAACATCATGTAAGATAGATACAGCATCATGTAAGCCAGATACAACATCATGTAAGCCAGATACAACATCATGTAAGCCAGATACAGCAGCATGTAAGATAGATACAACATCATGTAAGCCAGATACAACATCATGTAAGCCAGATACAGCAGCATGTAAGATAGATACAACATCATGTAAGCCAGATACAACATCATGTAAGATAGATACAGCATCATGCAAGCCAGATACAACATCATGTAAGCCAGATACAGCATCATGCAAGCCAGATACAACATCATGTAAGCCAGATACAACATCATGTAAGCTAGATACAGCATCATGTAAGCCAGATACAACATCATGTAAGCCAGATACAGTATCATGTAAGCCAGATACAACATCATGTAAGCCGGATACAACATCATGTAAGACGGATACAACATCATGTAAGCCAGATACAGCATCATGTAAGCCAGATACAGCATCATGTAAGCCAGATACAACATCATGTAAGCCAGATACAGCAGCATGTAAGCCAGATACAACATCATGTAAGCCAGATACAACATCATGTAAGCCAGATACAGCATCATGTAAGCCAGATACAGCATCATGTAAGCCAGATACAACATCATGTAAGCCAGATACAGCATCATGTAAGCCAGATACAGCATCATGTAAGCCAGATACAGCATCATGTAAGCCAGATACAGCATCATGTAAGCCAGATACAACATCATGTAAGCCAGATACAGCATCATGTAAGCCAGATACAGCATCATGTAAGCCAGATACAGCATCATGTAAGCCAGATACAACATCATGTAAGCCAGATACAGCATCATGTAAGCCAGATACAACATCATGTAAGCCAGATACAACATCATGTAAGCCAGATACAACATCATGTAAGCCAGATACAGCATCATGTAAGCCAGATACAGCATCATGTAAGCCAGATACAACATCATGTAAGCCAGCATCATGTAAGCCAGATACAGCATCATGTAAGCCAGATACAACATCATGTAAGCCAGATACAACATCATGTAAGCCAGATACAGCATCATGTAAGCCAGATACAACATCATGTAAGCCAGATACAACATCATGTAAGCCAGATACAGCATCATGTAAGCCAGATACAACATCATGTAAGCCAGATACAACATCATGTAAGCCAGATACAACATCATGTAAGCCAGATACAACATCATGTAAGCCAGATACAACATCATGTAAGCCAGATACAACATCATGTAAGCCAGATACAACATCATGTAAGCCAGATACAGCATCATGTAAGCCAGATACAACATCATGTAAGCCAGATACAACATCATGTAAGCCAGATACAACATCATGTAAGCCAGATACAGCATCATGTAAGCCAGATACAACATCATGTAAGCCAGATAAGCATCATGTAAGCCAGATACAGCATCATGTAAGCCAGATACAACATCATGTAAGCCAGATACAACATCATGTAAGCCAGATACAGCATCATGTAAGCCAGATACAACATCATGTAAGCCAGATACAGCATCATGTAAGCCAGATACAACATCATGTAAGCCAGATACAGCATCATGTAAGCCAGATACAACATCATGTAAGCCAGATACAGCATCATGTAAGCCAGATACAGATACAACATCATGTAAGCCAGATACACCATCATGTAAGCCAGATACAACATCATGTAAGCCAGATACAACATCATGTAAGCCAGATACAACATCATGTAAGCCAGATACAGCATCATGTAAGCCAGATACAACATCATGTAAGCCAGATACAGCATCATGTAAGCCAGATACAACATCATGTAAGCCAGATACAACATCATGTAAGCCAGATACAACATCATGTAAGCCAGATACAGCATCATGTAAGCCAGATACAACATCATGTAAGCCAGATACAACATCATGTAAGCCAGATACAACATCATGTAAGCCAGATACAACATCATGTAAGCCAGATACAACATCATGTAAGGTTTGTAGGTCGACAGAAAATTCATTCTCCAGCTGTTGAAACTTTATGACCATCAGAAGAACTCACGAAGAAGGAACACTGCAGTAGGCCTACTAGGCCATGCAAGGTAAGGCCAACTATAGTATACTCCCCAACACCCACTGATAAAAACATAAAAACATGAAGGAGGAGCACTTCAGCCTACTGGCCCATACTAGGTAGGTCCAACCCATATTTAAAGCCATCGAAGATTTTCGCTTCAGTGACACTACTTGACTACGGTATCCAACATCTGCTTACAGGCTCAGGGACTGATTACCTCATCTACCTCTTCAGTCTTCTGTGTTGTATTAACAAAGCCATTGGTTGGCGAAACGATTACTTGATAAAAATACCCAATTCTTGCACATGTGTGTAATTCTTCAACTTGTCAGTATTATACACCAGTGATGTTTATGATATTGGAAGTTTGTTCAAGTCATCAACAACTCTCTTGCTGACGCAGTGCATTCATATAATTTTTCTGAATCTAAATTTCTTCAACTATGATTTCTGTCTTGTTCACGAATGGTATACAATTCCGACAAGACGAAACTGAGACACGTGTAACTTCTGGGTATACTGTAGACATTTTGCCAACCAGTGGCTTTATCAATACAAGTTCAAGGACATAATTGGAAGACAGTAGAATTATATACCAGTGACAAAGTCTTCGTCTGCAGTCACCTGACACCAGTATATAAGCGCCAGCCTTCTTGCCTGTGCTCCAGACTCTTCACAACTACGGTGCTCTTCACCAACTCCAGGGCTGAGGGACTCATTACCTCATCTTCTGTAAATAGTTCTACTGTCTTCCAATTGTGTCCTTCAATTTGGCGTCGATAAAGCCACTGGTTGGCGAAACGTCTACAGTAAAGATACCCAGATGTTGCACGTGTCCGAATTCTGTCTTAAATGGATATTTTCAGTACGTTATTTATATCCCCTATATTTTTCCCTGTCTTCCACTTTACACTTGAATTATATCCGCCTCTATTTCTAGGCTTCTCCGGAGAATATAAATTCAGCGCCTTCAGCCTATTTTCGTACGAAATATTTTTGTAAAAAAAAATTTTTTCAAATTATTTAATGTCTATTCTGTAATATGGAGAGCAGAACTGAGCAGCATAATCTACATAAGGATACACAAAGTTGAGGTATAATCTTAGGATTTCTCCTACTTATGTTTCTTGAAATGAAGCCAAGAATTCTATTAGTTGTATTGCAAGCACTTACGATTTTTTTTTTTTTTTTTTTTTTTTTTTGGCTTTTCATTACTGCTAACTAGTACTCCTAAATCTCATCAATGTAGATTTGATAATGGTACACAGTACCGACAAGTTGGTAAGTAAGACACATGTGCAGCAGTTAGTTAACTTTATTCTGAAATGTTTCGCCTACGCAGTAGGCTTCTTCAGTCGAGTACAGAGGAGGCAGCAGAAGCAGTAGAGATGTAAAGATGATGTAATCACTCCTTTACCCTTGAAAACAGTTTTGAGATGGTCAGTCCTGCAACCTGGAGGAGAGTATTTGTTCCACAGTCTGGAACAATGAGAAGCTGAAGCAACAGTATGGAGACTTTATGTAGACTGTATATATATCTCCGTACTGTTGCTTCAGCTTCACGTTGTTCCAGACTATGGAGAAAATAGTCATCTCCAGGTTAAGGGACTGACCACCTCGAAACTACGTCTTCAAGAGCGATGGACTGATTACGTCGTCTTTACATATCTACTGCTTCTCCTGCCTCCTCTGTACTCGACTGAAGAAGCCTGCTGTGTAGGTGAAACGTTTCCGAATAAAGTTACCTAACTAATGTTCATGTCTTACTTATCAATAGTATACAATACCGACAAGCAGATAGGTAAAACAAATGCAGCAATTAGATATATTTATTTCAGAACATTTCGCCTATACAGAAGGCTTCATCAGTCAAATACAGAGGTTGTAAATACGGAGACAGCAGTAGCAATGGAATGGTAAGTATGACTTGATCACTCCATCAGTCTTGAGGTAATTTGAGGCGGTCAGTTCCTCAGCCTGGAGAAGTACTCTACATCAGTCTTGAACAATGAGAAGGTCCCATTCTCATGCTTCAGGTTCACTCTCAACTAGATTAAGTCCTGGTACTGTTTCTGCGACTGAAAACGCTCCTCGTTCGTGCTATTCTCTTTACCTAAGAGTACGTCTGTCTGTCTTCAGCTTCACATTGTATAAGATCATGAAGTTGAACACATATTCAGGCTGAGGGACTGACCACCTCAAACTACGACTTCAGAGTTGATAAGTGATCACATCGTCTTTACCAATCTACTGGTTTTACTGTCTCCATATTTGCCACTTCTGCAATCGATTGATGAAATCTACTGTGTAGACGACACGTTTCGGAATAAAGGTACCTAACCGTTATCTACTCGTAAATATTTTTTTTTCATTTAGTCTGGTTGAGATCTTCATTATTTAATGTATATAGGTGCCATTGGTATTTTATTTTTCCAGGAATCGAACCTTACATGCGTCTACTTTAAACTGCATCTGCCAATTCTCCGACCACGACATCAGTGTACCCAGATCTTCCTATAGATCTCTAGAGTCCTCATCAGAATTCATTTGACGCCTATTTCAGAATCATCTGCAAACATGCTATTGTCGCTATTTATTTCCTCATCTATGCTGTTAATGTATATTTTGAGCAACAAAGAGCCCAATACTGACCTCAGTGGAACACAACTGGTAACGGGTCCCCATTCTCTGATATCTCCCCATTTATGCAAACTCTCTTTTGCCTATCGGACAGCCATGCCTCGATCCAGGAGATAATTTATCCACATATTTCGAGTGCTGCTTCTTGTTTTTCAGCAGTCTCCATATACACAATACTATATGCTTTATCATGGTTTACTGTTTCAAATACCTTAGTTAAAAGTTGGTCACTTTGTTAGGCATAAACGTCTCTTTTTTAAAACCATTCTAAGATTTAGCGATCAGTTCATATTTTTCGATGTGGCTTCGAATTTCGTCCGCAGTTATTGATTCCAACAGCTTTCCTACACTTGAAGTTAGGTTGACTGGCCTGTAATCTGAAGCTAACGACCTGTTTTCCGATCTGTAAACAGGAATCACGTGTGTCGTTTTCCTTATATCTGGCACGCTACGCATTAGTAGTGAGTTCATCAGGGAGTGGTGGCTTGTTCAGTTTTCAACTGTCTATTTGTCTATGAACCATGTCGCCAGAGACTTTCAACTTTCATAATTAATTTTCGTCGTAACTTGTATCTTGTTTTATTTCTGTGATTTCATTTATGTTTTGTGTGTTTTTGTGTGTTTAAAAACAGAAAGGAAACAAGAGTTTAAATTGGTACACATTTCTTTGTTATTAACTGTGTGCTGACCTGAGTTATATTTAACTGGGCCTTTCGTTTCCCTAATCTTGTTCCTATATACCATGAAATGCATTCTCCGGTTATTGCACGGAATCCAACAATTCAAAATATATTAACTACATCAGTAAAATTTCTAATTTGCATTTATATTGCCAAAGCTCAAAAGGTATTACCTTTTCATGTTAGATGCAATAAGAGGCACACTTAGAAATTTTACAGAAAGCACTGTTATATCATTTTAAAACTAGCTAGTAAATTCGCTTCTACACACTCCAGTAACCACCCCATTCTTATTTTATTTTATTAACACATCGGCCGATTTCCACCAAGGCAGGGTGGCCCGAAAAAGAAAAACTTTCATCATCATTCACTCCACCACTGTCTTGCCAGAGAGGTACTTTACACTACAGTTATAAAACTGCAACATTAACACCCCTACTTCAGAGTGCAGGGACTGTACTTCCAATCTCCAGCACTCAAGTCCGGCCAACCGGTTTCCCTGAATCCCTTCACAAATGTTACTTTGCTCACACTCCAACAGCACGTCAAGTATTAAAAACCATTTGTCTCCATTCACTCCTAACAAATACTTTCACGCACGCTTGCTGGAAGTCCAAGCCCCTCGCACACAAAACCTTATTTACCCCCTCCCTCCAACCTTTCCTAGGCCGACCCCTACCCCGCCTTCCTTCCACTACAGATTTATACACTCTCGAAGTCATTCTGTTTTGTTCCATTCTCTCTACATGTCCGAACCACCTCAACAACCCCTCCTCAGCCCTCTGGATAATACTTTTGGTAATCCCATACCTTCTCCTAATTTCCAAACTACGAATTCTCTGCATTATATTCACACCACACATTGCCCTCAGACATGACATCTCCACTGCCTCCAGCCTGCTTCTCACTGCAACAATCATCACACATGCTTCACACCCATACAAGAGTGTTGGTACAACTATACTCTCATACATTCCCCTCTTTGCTTCCACGGACAAAGTTCTTGGTCTCCACAGACTCCTAAGTACACCATTCACCTTTTTCCCCTCATCAGTTCTATATTTCACCTCGTCCTTCATAGACCCATCTGCTGACACGTCCACTCCTAAATATCTGAATACATTCACCTCCTCTATACTCTCTCCCTCCAATCTGATATCCAATCTTTCGTCACCTAATCTTTTTTGTTATCCTCATAACCTTACTCTTTCCTATATTCACTTTTAATTTTCTTCTTTTACACACCCTACCAAATTCATCCACTAACCTCTGCAACTTCTCTTCAGAATCTCCCAAAAGCACAGTGTCATCAGCAAAGAGCAACTGTGACAACTCCCACTTTGTGTTTGATTCTTTATCTTTTAACTCCACACCTCTTGCCAAGACCATAGCATTCACTTCTCTTACAGCCTCATCTATAAATATATTGAACAACCACGGTGACATCACACATCCTTGTCTAAGGCTTACTTTTACTGGGAAATAATCTCCCTCTCTCCTACATACTCTAACCTGAGCCTCACTATCCTCGTAAAAACTCTTCACTCCTTTCAGTAACCTACTTACAATACCATACACCTGCAACATCTGCCACATTGCCCCCCTATCCACCCTGTCATATGCCTTTTCCAAATCCATAAATGTCATAAAAACCTCTTTACCCTTATCTAAATACTGTTGAAGCCGGTCGGAAGAGGCGTTTTCAAGGTATTGCTTGGAAACCTGATTCAGAACTTTTCTATTAAAATTAAAAAATGGGCACCTGCCCATTCGAATATTTAGCTGAACCTTTTCTTAGTTATTGGTCACCAGTGCTGAAAATTTGAAACCGATCAGATGAGGCATTCTGAAATTATAAACGAAAGTCTTGGAGGACGAAAAGAGCACTCATGGAGTATATGACCGGCTCCACAGTACAGCCGTATGGAACTTAAAAACGCCAAAAAAGGGCAAATTTTCAATGTTTCTCTGTTTCTTTCTTCACTTACATTATATTTGAAATTCTGAAAGATTCTTATAAGAAAAAAAAGTTTCTTGTTTTCTAAGAAAATGGAAATTGCTTATTTCTTATGAGCCACCAAGCAAGGGCAGTAGTTCAGGGGCTGAACTAAAACTTTTGCAAATTAGCTCCTACATAATCCAATAACAATCCAAAACTTCCTTTAAGATATATCTGCGTTAAAAGTTTAAAGTCAATCACTTGACTCATTCTCAAATTATATGCATAGAAACCAATGTCTTAATTTTCAAAATTTCTAAAAAAAATGGCAAATTGGCAACTACACATCTGATGATAGCAATCATCAATGATTAAACCAGCTCAGGAAGGACATGCTAAGTTGAGGAACAAAGAAGACACAATACCGTTACTGGAACAATACACAAATAACCCGGACATAGGGCAAAGATATTTATGAAGACGTTTCGGTCAAACTTGAACCATTTACGTCGTTAACTTCTCTCTATGTGTGGATTATTTGTGTATAATAAGTTACCTTGTAGAGGAACCTACAAAAAATTTAATGAAAACCAAATTGAGAAATTGCCACCTACGTGCTCCAATAACAGCTTCTGCTCATTTTCTAAGTAGGATACACCAGCATTGGAAGTTTGAAGCCGATACGAAGAGAGTTTCTCAAGAGTAAGCTAAAAAATAAAAATATGGAACGGTCTATGTAAAATTAACGGGAAGACATCGCTTCATGCCAGTAGCTGCAAGAACCTGACCCGGTTAAAGTACATCATCGAGGGAAATTTGAATCCAATCGTATGAGGCATTCTCAAGTTATAATTGACAGTCGTGGAAAATAATAAACAAGTAAAAAAATTAGCCAATCATTTGATGGTATTTCATGTGAAAAATTAATTGAAGTGAATGAGAGTAATTGTGGTAGGGGACTTGAATGCTAAAGTAGGAGAAACTTTTAGAGAGGGTGTGGTAGGTAAGTTTGGGGTGCCAGGTGTAAATGATAATGGGAGCCCTTTGATTGAACTTTGTATAGAAAGGGGTTTAGTTATAGGTAATACATATTTTAAGAAAAAGAGGATAAATAAGTATACACGATATGATGTAGGGCGAAATGACAGTAGTTTGTTGGATTATGTATTGGTAGATAAAAGACTGTTGAGTAGACTTCAGGATGTACATGTTTATAGAGGGGCCACAGATATATCAGATCACTTTCTAGTTGTAGCTACACTGAGAGTAAAAGGTAGATGGGATACAAGGAGAATAGAAGCATCAGGGAAGAGAGAGGTGAAGGTTTATAAACTAAAAGAGGAGGCAGTTAGGGTAAGATATAAACAGCTATTGGAGGATAGATGGGCTAATGAGAGCATAGGCAATGGGGTCGAAGAGGTATGGGGTAGGTTTAAAAATGTAGTGTTAGAGTGTTCAGCAGAAGTTTGTGGTTACAGGAAAGTGGGTGCAGGAGGGAAGAGGAGCGATTGGTGGAATGATGATGTAAAGAGAGTAGTAAGGGAGAAAAAGTTAGCATATGAGAAGCTTTTACAAAGTAGAAGTGATGCAAGGAGGGAAGAGTATATGGAGAAAAAGAGAGAAGTTAAGAGAGTGGTGAAGCAATGTAAAAAGAGAGCAAATGAGAGAGTGGGTGAGATGTTATCAACAAATTTTGTTGAAAATAAGAAAAAGTTTTGGAGTGAGATTAACAAGTTAAGAAAGCCTAGAGAACAAATGGATTTGTCAGTTAAAAATAGGAGAGGAGAGTTATTAAATGGAGAGTTAGAGGTATTGGGAAGATGGAAGGAATATTTTGAGGAATTGTTAAATGTTGATGAAGATAGGGAAGCTGTGATTTCGTGTATAGGGCAAGGAGGAATAACATCTTGTAGGAGTGAGGAAGAGCCAGTTGTGAGTGTGGGGGAAGTTCGTGAGGCAGTAGGTAAAATGAAAGGGGGTAAGGCAGCCGGGATTGATGGGATAAAGATAGAAATGTTAAAAGCAGGTGGGGATATAGTTTTGGAGTGGTTGGTGCAATTATTTAATAAATGTATGGAAGAGGGTAAGGTACCTAGGGATTGGCAGAGAGCATGCATAGTTCCTTTGTATAAAGGCAAAGGGGAGAAAAGAGAGTGCAAAAATTATAGGGGGATAAGTCTGTTGAGTGTACCTGGTAAAGTGTATGGTAGAGTTATAATTGAAAGAATTAAGAGTAAGACGGAGAATAGGATAGCAGATGAACAAGGAGGCTTTAGGAAAGGTAGGGGGTGTGTGGACCAGGTGTTTACAGTGAAACATATAAGTGAACAGTATTTAGATAAGGCTAAAGAGGTCTTTGTGGCATTTATGGATTTGGAAAAGGCGTATGACAGGGTGGATAGGGGGGCAATGTGGCAGATGTTGCAAGTGTATGGTGTAGGAGGTAGGTTACTGAAAGCAGTGAAGAGTTTTTACGAGGATAGTGAGGCTCAAGTTAGAGTATGTAGGAAAGAGGGAAATTTTTTCCCAGTAAAAGTAGGCCTTAGACAAGGATGTGTGATGTCACCGTGGTTGTTTAATATATTTATAGATGGGGTTGTAAGAGAAGTAAATGCGAGGGTCTTGGCAAGAGATTGGTGGATGAATTTGGTAGGGTGTGCAAAAGAAGAAAATTAAAGGTGAATACAGGAAAGAGTAAGGTTATGAGGATAACAAAAAGATTAGGTGATGAAAGATTGAATATCAGATTGGAGGGAGAGAGTATGGAGGAGGTGAACGTATTCAGATATTTGGGAGTGGACGTGTCAGCGGATGGGTCTATGAAAGATGAGGTGAATCATAGAATTGATGAGGGAAAAAGAGTGAGTGGTGCACTTAGGAGTCTGTGGAGACAAAGAACTTTGTCCTTGGAGGCAAAGAGGGGAATGTATGAGAGTATAGTTTTACCAACGCTCTTATATGGGTGTGAAGCGTGGGTGATGAATGTTGCAGCGAGGAGAAGGCTGGAGGCAGTGGAGATGTCATGTCTGAGGGCAATGTGTGGTGTGAATATAATGCAGAGAATTCGTAGTTTGGAAGTTAGGAGGAGGTGCGGGATTACCAAAACTGTTGTCCAGAGGGCTGAGGAAGGGTTGTTGAGGTGGTTCGGACATGTAGAGAGAATGGAGCGAAACAGAATGACTTCAAGAGTGTATCAGTCTGTAGTGGAAGGAAGGCGGGGTAGGGGTCGGCCTAGGAAGGGTTGGAGGGAGGGGGTAAAGGAGGTTTTGTGTGCGAGGGGCTTGGACTTCCAGCAGGCATGCGTGAGCGTGTTTGATAGGAGTGAATGGAGACAAATGGTTTTTAATACTTGACGTGCTGTTGGAGTGTGAGCAAAGTAACATTTATGAAGGGATTCAGGGAAACCGGCTGGCCGGACTTGAGTCCTGGAGATGGGAAGTACAGTGCCTGCACTCTGAAGGAGGGGTGTTAATGTTGCAGTTTAAAAACTGTAGTGTAAAGCACCCTTCTGGCAAGACAGTGATGGAGTGAATGATGGTGAAAGTTTTTCTTTTTCGGGCCACCCTGCCTTGGTGGGAATCGGCCGGTGTGATAATAAAAATAAAAAATACAATGAATTACCGCAGTACAATGAATTATTCACCATAATACAATGAATTACCGCAGTACAATGAATTATTCACCATAATACAATGAATTACCACAGTACAATGAATTATTCACCATAATACAATGAATTACCGCAGTACAATGAATTATTCACCATAATACAATGAATTACCGCAGTACAATGAATTATTCACAACATTTCAATTAATAATTCTTCAAAATACAATGAATTATTCATCCTAATGCAGCTAGTCATTCACCCTAAAACAATGATTTTTTTCCCATAAATACAATGAATTTTTTTCCCATAAATACAATGAATTATTCACTGTAATACAATGAATTATTCACCGTAATGAAATTAATTATTTACCACATTGCAATAGGTTATTCACCACACTACAATGAATTATTCATAACAAAATAATAAATTACTCACCACAATGTAATGAATTAGGCACCAGAATGTAATGATTTATTCACCACAATATAATGAATAATTCACAACAATGTAATAAATTATTCACCACAAAATAATGAATTATTTACCACAATGAAATAAATTATTCACCAGAATATAATGAACTATTCGCCACAATACGTATTCACCAAAATATGTATGACATTATTCACTGCAGTGCAGTGAACTGTTCATATGTATGAGATTATTCACTGCAGTGCAGTGAACTGTTCATATGTATGACATTATTCACTGCAGTGCAGTGAGCTGTTCATTGATCAATAACGAATTAGTATTCACTGCACTCCAATGATTTTTTTCATTAAATACAACGAATTATTCATTATAGTATTAAGACATATTGAATACAATACAATGAATTATTTTATGCAACATAATGAATTATATACTTGAATTCATTGTATTGTGTAATACAGTACAATGTATTATTTACTACAGTTCATTGTATGAAGCGTCGCTCTTGTTGTTGTTGTTGTTGTTGGTGTTGGTGTTGTAGTAGTAGTTATTGTTATTGTTGTTGGTATTGTAGTAGTATTAATAGCTGTTGTTATTGTTGGTATTGTACTAGTAGTAGTAGTAGTAGTAGAAGTTATTGTTGTTGTTGGTAATGTAGCAGCAGTAGTAATAGTTGTTGTTGTTGCTGGTATTGTAGTAGCAGTAATAATAGTTGTTATTGTTGTTGTTGGTATTGTAGTAGTAGCAGCAGTAGTAGTACTTGCTGTTGTTGTTGCTGGTATTGTAGTAGCAGTAGTAATAGTTGTTATTGTTTTTGTTGGTATTGTAGTAGTAGTAGCAGTAGTAGTACTTGCTGTTGTTGTTGCTGGTATTGTAGTAGCAGTAGTAATAGTTGTTTTTGTTGTTGTTGGTATTGTAGTAATAATTATTGTTATTGTTGTTGGGACTATAGTTATAATAATAGTTGTTGTTCTTGTTGGTATTGTAATAGTAGCAGTTGTTGTTGTTGGTGCTGTAGTAGTAGTAATCGTAGTTGTTGCTGTTATTGATGATATTGTAGTAGTAGTAATATTTGTAGTTCTTGTTGGCATTGTAGTAGTAGTAGTAGTAGTAATAGCTGTTGTTGTTGGCGGTTTGTAGTAGTAGTATAATTGTTGTTGTTGTTGTTGTTGTTGTTGCTGTTGTTTTGTAGTAATTGTTGTTGATGGTATTGTAATAGTAGTAGTAGTTGTTGCTGCTGATGGTATTTTAGTAGTAGTAGTAGTTGTTGCTGTTGTTGTTGTTGTTGTTGTTGTTGTTGTTGTTGTTGTTGTTGTTGCTGTTGTTGTTGTTATTCTAGTAGTAATAGTTGTTGTTGCTGGTATTGTAGCAGAACTAATAGTTGATGTTGTTGTTGTTGGTGTTGTAGTAGTAGTTGTTGGTACTGTAATAGCAGTAGTTATTGTTGCTGTTGGTATTGAACTAGTAGTAGTTGTTATTCCAGAAGTAATAGTTGTTGTTGTTGATATTTTAGTAGTAGCAGTTGTAGTTGCTGTTGTTGGTATTGTAGTAAGAGTAGTAGTTGTTGTTATTCTAGTAGTAACAGTTGTTGTCGTTGGTAATGTTGTAGTAGTTGTTGTTGATAGTATTGAAGTAATAGTAGTAGTAGTTGTTTTTCTTGTTGGTACTGTAGTAGTAGTAATAGTTGTTGTTGTTAGTAATGCAATAGTAGTAGTAGTTGTTGTTGTTGGTATTGTAGTTGTAGTATACACAAATAACCCGCACATAGAAGAGAGGAGCTTACGACGACGTTTCGGTCCAACTTGGACCGAAACGTCGTCGTAAGCTCCTCTCTTCTATGTGCGGGTTATTTGTGTATCGTTCCAGTCACGGTATTGTGCCTTTTTTTGTTGGTAGTACTGCAGCGGTAGTAGTAGTTGTTTTTGCTTGTATTTTATTAGTATTTTGAGGTAGTAGTGGGTTAGTATTGTAGTAGTAGTTGTTATTGCTTTTTGTATTGTAATATTTATAGTTTTTGTTGGTATTGTATTTGCAGTAGTAGTAGTAGTAGTAGTAGTAGTAGTAGTAGTAGTAGTTGTTGTTGTTGTTGTTGTTGTTGTTGTTGGTAATGTAGTAGGAGTTTTTTTGGTATTGTAATAGACCCGTACTAGGGACACAAGGTGTTACCGTAGTCCCGTACTAGGGACACAAGGTGTTACCGTAGTCCCGTACTAGGGACATGAGGTGTTACCGTAGTCCCGTACTAGGGACACAAGGTGTTACCGTAGTCCCGTACTAGGGACACAAGGTGTTACCATAGTCCCGTACTAGGGACACAAGGTGTTACCATAGACCTGTACTAGGGACATGAGGTGTTACCGTAGTCCCGTACTAGGGACACAAGGTGTTACCATAGTCCCGTACTAGGGACACAAGGTGTTACCATAGACCTGTACTAGGGACATGAGGTGTTACCGTAGTCCCGTACTAGGGACACAAGGTGTTACCGTAGTCCCGTACTAGGGACACAAGGTGTTACCATAGTCCCGTACTAGGGACACAAGGTGTTACCATAGACCTGTACTAGGGACATGAGGTGTTACCGTAGACCCGTACTAGGGACACAAGGTGTTACCGTAGTCCCGTACTAGGGACACAAGGTGTTACCGTAGTCCCGTACTAGGGACACAAGGTGTTACCGTAGTCCCGTACTAGGGACACAAGGTGTTACCATAGACCTGTACTAGGGACACAAGGTGTTACCGTAGTCCCGTACTAGGGACACAAGGTGTTACCATAGACCTGTACTAGGGACATGAGGTGTTACCGTAGTCCCGTACTAGGGACACAAGGTGTTACCGTAGTCCCGTACTAGGGACACAAGGTGTTACCGTAGACCCGTACTAGGGACACAAGGTGTTACCGTAGACCCGTACTAGGGACACAAGGTGTTACCGTAGACCCGTACTAGGGACATAAGGTGTTACCGTAGTCCCGTACTAGGGACACAAAGTGTTACCGTAGACCTGTACTAGGGACATGAGGTGTTACCGTAGTCCCGTACTAGGGACACAAGGTGTTACCGTAGACCCGTACTAGGGACACAAGGTGTTACCGTAGTCCCGTACTAGGGACACAAGGTGTTACCATAGTCCCGTACTAGGGACACAAGGTGTTACCATAGACCTGTACTAGGGACATGAGGTGTTACCGTAGACCCGTACTAGGGACACAAGGTGTTACCGTAGTCCCGTACTAGGGACACAAGGTGTTACCGTAGTCCCGTACTAGGGACACAAGGTGTTACCGTAGTCCCGTACTAGGGACACAAGGTGTTACCATAGACCTGTACTAGGGACACAAGGTGTTACCGTAGTCCCGTACTAGGGACACAAGGTGTTACCATAGACCTGTACTAGGGACATGAGGTGTTACCGTAGTCCCGTACTAGGGACACAAGGTGTTACCGTAGTCCCGTACTAGGGACACAAGGTGTTACCATAGACCTGTACTAGGGACATGAGGTGTTACCGTAGTCCCGTACTAGGGACACAAGGTGTTACCGTAGTCCCGTACTAGGGACACAAGGTGTTACCGTAGACCCGTACTAGGGACACAAGGTGTTACCGTAGACCCGTACTAGGGACACAAGGTGTTACCGTAGACCCGTACTAGGGACATAAGGTGTTACCGTAGTCCCGTACTAGGGACACAAAGTGTTACCGTAGACCTGTACTAGGGACATGAGGTGTTACCGTAGTCCCGTACTAGGGACACAAGGTGTTACCGTAGACCCGTACTAGGGACACAAGGTGTTACTGTAGACCCGTACTAGGGACACAAGGTGTTACCGTAGACCCGTACTAGGGACACAAGGTGTTACCGTAGACCCGTACTAGGGACACAAGGTGTTACCGTAGACCCGTACTAGGGACACAAGGTGTTACCGTGGACCCGTACTAGGGACACAAGGTGTTACCGTAGTCCCGTACTAGGGACACAAGGTGTTACCGTAGACCCGTACTAGGGACACAAGGTGTTACCGTAGACCCGTACTAGGGACACAAGGTGTTACCGTGGACCCGTACTAGGGACACAAGATGTTACCGTAGACCCGTACTAGGGACACAAGGTATTACCGTAGTCCCGTACTAGGGACACAAGGTGTTACCGTAGACCCGTACTAGGACAAATTCCAATTACTCCGTTATGGAAAACTGGAGGAGATAATTACTAGAACAGAGTATACTACTGACTCCGGCCATACAATAGAGCGGAAAAATAATGTAAGGGACCTGGGAGTAGTAATGTCTGAGGATCTCACTTTCAAGGATCACAACAGTGCCACGATCGCACGTGCAAAGAAAATGATAGGATGGATAATGAGAACTTTCAAAACGAGAGATGCCAAGCCCATGATGATCCTTTTCAAATCACTTGTTCTCTCTAGGCTGGAATACTGCTGTACATTAACATCTCCATACAAAGCAGGTGAAATCGCAGATCTAGAGAGTGTACAGAGATCCTTTACTGCACGTATAAGTTCTGTCAAGCACCTTAACTACTGGGAACGCTTGGAAGCACTTGACTTGTACTCGTTGGAACGCAGGAGGGAGAGATATATCATAATCTACACTTGGAAAATCTTGGAAGGAATGGTCCCAAATCTGCACACAGAAATCACTCCCTACGAAAGTAAAAGACTGGGCAGGCGATGCAAAATGCCGCCAATAAAAAGTAGGGGCGCCATTGGTACACTAAGAGAAAACACCATAAGTGTCCGGGGCCCAAAACTGTTCAACAGCCTCCCATCAAGCATTAGGGGAATTGCCAATAAACCCCTGGCTGCCTTCAAGAGAGAGCTGGACAGATACCTAAAGTCGGTGCCGGATCAGCCGGGCTGTGGCTCGTACGTCGGACTGCGTGCGGCCAGCAGTAACAGCCTAGTTGATCAGGCCCTGATCCATCGGGAGGCCTGGTCGTGGACCGGGCCGCGGGGGCGTTGATCCCCGGAATAACCTCCAGGTAACCTCCAGGTAGGGACACAAGGTGTTACCGTAGTCCCGTACTAGGGACACAAGGTGTTACCGTAGACCTGTACTAGAGACATAAGGTATTACCGTAGTCCCGTACTAGGGACACAAGGTGTTACCGTAGACCCGTACTAGGGACACAAGGTGTTACCGTGGACCCGTACTAGGGACAGAAGATGTTACCGTAAGCCTCGCAAGGGTCTCAGGTTAATATTATTGCAATAGGTGGTGTGTAATAAAGTTGGTAGAATTACCGACAATATGTAAAGTAAAAGGACACAAGTGCAACTAATGTGACATTTTATTGTGGCAACGTTTCGCTCTCCAGGAGCTTTATCAAGCCATTACAAACAATACATGGACACAGAGGGTATATAAAGGCTCAGAGTGAGGTGCAATACTAGTGAGGTACCATTTCGATGTTCACTAGTGGTAGTAGTAGTAGTAGTAGTAGTAGTAGTAGTAGTAGTAGTAGTAGTAGTAGTAGTAGTAGTAGTAGTAGTAGTAGTAGTGGTAGTGACAAAAGTAATACAATATGGTAGAGCAATTAATTCGTACATGAGTAAAAGGATATAAAAGCTATTACTTGGGTAACATAAAAATAGGTTGGACAAATATAGACTGGAAAGAGGCAGCTTGTTTCAGTGTTCACCTCCATCCATCGGCTTCGTTTGGGCTTTCCCACAGCCAAGATGATGGTAGACAAGGCTGAGGAGATGTGCCAGTACTGTCAGCACGTTGTCCAGCGGCCCCTAACACACTATCTTCTGGAGTGCGAAGTTACTGAGACACTCCGCAGGCAACTAGGAGTGATATTCCCTCCCGAAGAGGACCCAGAGATCACTGCGGCCACACTAGTGTACCATGGAGTCAACGAACCAGACAAGCTGTTACCACTGATAACGACATATCCTCCTCCTCGCTAGTGTCCACAGTTAGGAGTACATATGGTGTTGTCGCTTATGAGATGCACCAGTTGAACTGACCAGAAGAGTGCTTGAGCAGCATACGTCGCATCATTGTAGAAACCTTTCTCCCTCGGGAGCCAGAGACGGGTCATCGCAAGATTGAGACCCGTGCCAGGACTACGGTCTTGGCGAACATTATGCATACATACATCCTGCTCGTTAGTGTGACTTTGTAAATGGTCCAAGTCGGACCGAAACGTCGTCGTAAGCTCCTCTCTTCTATGTGCGGGTTATTTGTGTATTATATGTATGCAAGGGATAGACTGCATCTTTCTGGTTCATAGGTGACAGCGTTATCCCACTCGGTCGAAGGAGTCGTTGCTGAGCTCGATAAGACTTGAAACTAATAGAAGATATAGGTATGAGTGTATGTGAGGAAGAAAGTATTTGAAGTACCAATGACCGAAAGAGTAAAAATTGTCAAGATATTAACAGAAAGCCGTTCAGGAAACGGTATAGCTCATAAAACAGTTACTAAAAAAACAAGGGAATTGGTTCGCAAAAAAGAAACAGAAGAGGGTGGCGAGTGATTAACTCCCTTAACGTCTATTATCTTGACAGTAGGAGAGCCAGAAATAAAATAAACGAACTAAGGATAATTGCATGCTCAGGAAATAGATGTACTGGCAATAATAATACAGATTCATTGGAAAAAATAAAGGCATGCGTGCTAAATACCACATACAACAGCAGAAATTATGGCTCACTTAATTAAAGCGTCAACATAAAAGGAGACAGAGTTTAGATTTATGTCAAGGGAAACTTCTAAACTCTTGTATGAAAAATTACATAAAGACAGATGGGAATCTATATGGCTGCAGTTTCTCGAGGACGTGAAAAGTTAATTTTAGATGTAGTGCACTGACTTCCGATCCTTGACGGTGACAACTGTGAACTTCTTTTGGGAGGAAACTGATAAGGCATTAAGATACGTCAATGTTCTTCTAATGGAAGAATTTAACTTTAGCTAAACTGTTTTGAAAAATCTGAGAGGAAGTCTAGAGTTTAGCAACTTTCTAGAAACAATCCAGAATTGTTTTATATAACAGTGTGACAATGCCAGCTAGCAGAAATAACCTGCTCGAGTCGGTGTTGGCAAACAAGAAATCTAGGTGAGTAAATATGACACAAAATGTGGGTTATGGCATTCTATTGCGAAGACGTTTTATCCACACGGACATTATCAATAAACACACAGAACAAGATATGAGTTTTTATATAGGTTGTCGAGAGGTTCTAGAAGAATGAGGTTATTTAGTCACGTGTGAGTAGCCAGCCTGGTCGCTGTGTCAGGTATTAGGAAGATAAACCTTGCAAAAACGTCGGAGATCATCCGTGATTCTGAACACTGATTGATATTCGCTGTGACAATAACTACGGATTCGAGACATAATCCGCTGCAACAGTACAGTAGACTATACCGTTTCCGAAGACACAGTATAGTCTACTATTTTATAATCATGGAATCTCTGATATAAAGTCTTGAGGTTAATAAAGAGCGTGGCAGCGATCACACATCAGTTTCAGTATATCATGGAATTATCTGAATAATGATAAAGTCACTGTTCCTGACTTTCGTGTTGCAGACTACACAGCTCCTCGATTATTACCCGAGTAACGTAGACTAAGATGACATTACTGCCTAGCGGGGGCCAGTGGGCCTGTCGCAGCCCTCGCTATACTTTTGTTTGTGCTTTTATGTCCTTATTTTGTTTGCTTACAATGTCATTTCTAAATAAACTATACTATGACTGTGTCTTTGAGAACCCCTTGAGGGGCAGCCTATACTGTATAATAATAATAATTCTGCATATTGTATGTAGAATATGCATAATAATAAAAACTGAATACATTTGAGACGGTGAGTAAGACATGTCCATCAGTTGGTTATCTTTATAGCTGAGACGTTTTGCCTACACGATAGTCCTCTTCACTCAATTACAGAGAAGAATAAAATAAATGTGGAGACAGCAGCAGTAATGTCGAGAAAAAGATGTAGTCAGCCCATCAACCTTGAAGAATGGTAAAAGAACACAACTGTAATTAATGTGACATTTTATTGTGGCAACGTTTCGCTCTCCAGGAGCTTTGTCAAGCCATTACGTAGAGCGAAACGTTGCCACAATAAAATGTCATATTAGTTGCACTTGTGTCCTTTTACTTAACATATTGTCGGTAATTCTACCAGCATTAATACAACCTTGAAAAATTCTTCAGGTGGTCAGTCCCTCAGGGTGGAGAAGAGTTCACCTCCATAGTCTGGAACAAGGTGATGCTTGGCGTCCTCTTTTGTTACGTCTCATCCTCGGCAGTAAAAAAACTTCATTCTCATGTTTCACCTTGTTCCAGACTATGGAGGTGGACTCTTCTCCAGACTGAAGGACTGACCACCTTAAGAACTCCTTTTAGGAAGATGGGCTGACTGCACATCATCTTTATATATCGCCACTACTTCTGCTGCCTCTATATTCGTTCTTCTCTGTATTTCAGTAAAGAGGCCTACCGTGTAGGTGACTGAATGAGACGGCCAGTGTATTAAATTATTATTATTGTTGTTGTTGTTGTTATTATTATTATTATTATGATTATTATTATTATTATCATTTTAGTGGTTGTTCGAATGTTATAAAGGCGAGTGGTGTTCACAGGATGGGGTCTGGCTGGGCCGTAGCGGTGACGGTGGTGGGGAGTGTCAGCATAGCCGGCCTACTGGCACTCCTGGCCCGCTACCTAGGCCTATGGACCTGGGCCCTGGCCTACCTCAGGGCCGCCAGAGAGGAGAAGGTCAAGCTCTGTCGGTCCCAGCGAACCACCAGCACCCGCAGCTACCTGGTAAGTCTGGCACTACCATCAAGTATTTTCTAATAATTTATTTAAACTAACACCCACTGTTGTCAAATGACTTTGAACTTCCATTATTCAGTCAGAAGATTTTGAACTTCCACCCACTATTGCACAGGGACTTTGAGCTACCTCCCCCTGATGTCCACTGACTTCAAACTGCCTTTCATTGCTCTCGAATGATATTCTGCTAAAATATTGTTACAAAAAACGCGATTCTAAAAGCTTAGAGATCTCCAGTGAATACTAGAAAGGACTGCCCTTCTAGCATCCAGCCTGTTACTGGGTTTTCGTAACAAGTAGTCAGTATCCTTGTCCAATTATCCATTAAAATTCAGTATGTTTCAATAGTGCTTTAGGATTACAACTGGTAGGCTACTAACTAGAGAAATTAAAATTTAATAAATTTATTAAGTCTATAAGTTGTCTAGAGGTATATTATCAAAGTAAATTAAATCACAGCAATCAAAATAAAATCAATCTCTCGAGTTCAATATTATTGTGCTGAAAGCACATATCACATTTATAATTCTTAAGTACCGTCAGGTACATTAACATTTAATAAGATATTACAAATATGTACAAGTAAGTGTGTGTATGCGTGTAAGTGCTCTTAAGTAGTTAGCTATGTCTCAAGACTCGAATAAGACTTAAACAAGTGACTGACAAAGTCCTCAAATAAACTAACTTCTTGACCGACTGGCAACCCGAACAGTCTGCTTGAACAACAAAGAATGCTAAGCCCAATAGCAATGCAATATCAAGCGACTGCGACACAGAATCAGGAACTGGGAAATAATATAACGACACTAAGTAGGGACCATCAGCAGATCCTCCACAAAAGTTACAAAACTCCCATACTACTGAATCTATGTTCAGCATAGGTAAAACTGTGACTGTGACAATACACAGGAACCAGTACAAAATTAGGTCAGAAGCTATAGCTAAGGACCTGAGATATTCAGAGTGTCTATGTGACACAAAACCTCAGTACAACGTCGAAAATCACTAAGTCTATACAATGTTCTGTGAACAAAGTTCTACAGAACTAACAAGAATAATGAGACAGACAATCTGTCCAACCAGCAAGTGAGTCTACAGCAGACCGAATACTTTACGAGAGGTGAGGACACCCCCCCCCTCGATCACGTGATAGCTCCGTGGACAAGTGCAGCTCAGAAGCCGGCAGTATAACGAGCGACAAGCGATAATTACAGTAGTTTGACAATCAAGACTAACTGAGCACATTTGATATATATATCCTAACAACATAAGCTAAATAACAATATAACAGTCAAATAATAATATAAAGTCATACATTTGCGATTTAGCTATTATCGCAAATATAAGCAATATAAAATTATATGAAAAGATAATATACATTACATATATACATAATAATCATTGTAACCCATTCAGGGGTTGCAACAAATATACTGTTCTCAACATACGTAAATACCATATACAGCTTTCAAATGATGTCTAAGTGCTATTTACATCTTAAAAATACGTTATATACAGAGAGATTTATACAGAGAATGATCACTGTAAAAAATATTCGAACCTACATGTGAGGAGTGACAGCTCCCCAAGCGACGCCATAGACCACTAAGCTACATATGTCACAAAAAAAACTAGGTAGCCTGGTTCCTAGCCCTGGGCACACCAGTGAGCTTCAGGCATGGTTTTCAGCTATTTCATTCTCCTTCTGTATGTTCTGACCGCACGAGCGATTTTATATCAGTGCACCACGCACAAACAACTGCAATCTTTCTTTGTGTATATTCCTTCGGTTGTTTCCACGTGGTGCATTGATTTAAAGTCGCTTGTGTGGTCAGAACATACAGGAAGAAAATGAAATAGCTGGAAACCATGCTTGAGGCTCACTTGTGTGTCCAGGGATAGGAAAAAAACATGGTTTGTAACCAGGCTACTTAGCGTTTTGAGGCACTTGTAGCTTAGTGATCTAAGGCGTCACTTGGAGAGCTATGCCACTCCTCTGAAACTAATACTGTCAAATGATTTCTGGCATCTATCTAATGTTCTCAAAATACTTTTATCATGTAATGCTCTCACAAATTACTTCTAACTGCCATCTACTGCTCTCAGCTGACTTGAATTCTAAGTATTTTCTACAGTTCATTAGTTACTTCTCTCACATTCATTTACCATTCACTGCTCTTTAATGACTTCCAACTACAATAATGTTAAATGACTGAAGGCTTACTCAGCCCTGTAACAACTTCAGACAGTTGTTACCAAGGCTGGCTCCTCCTCAGGAAAATTAATGAATAGAAAAATAAATAGTAATTCACAAAGATAAACACTATTATTTATTAATGCAAAGATAAAACAGTGAAACATGAAGGTGTATCCTATTTGAAAGAAAAATGAAAAGAAAAAATGACATTTAAATTCAACGCTATGTACAATTATACTGGGGTGTCTGGTGGAGGTTGACACTGTCTTGTAGAAATTGTAGCCGTTACTGATGATGTTGGGGGGGGGGTCACAGGTGTTGGTGACAACCCAACGACTAGTTCTTCACAGAGTCTATAGCCTTGAATAGTCAGTCCAGATGACAGGAAAGCAGGTTCTTTACCACTACAAAGATGAGGGGTTGTTGTCTGCTGTCGCCTACAGTTAATCAGGTAGGTAGATCAAAAAGTGACGTCTCCGGACTTTTGCAAAAGTCCTTCTCCTTCAAAACTTCTCGTTGGTTGGCAGGTGACCCGATCTGTCATTCCAAGCTGGAAAGAGAGACAGGTTACCCACTGCTTAAGAAATCACTCTCCATGATAAGTACAATACCTAAAAGACGTGGTGATTATCAAAACATCTAACATGGAGATCAAGGCTGAAAGGACTAAGTTTATTATTGGTCAAAAGTGAAGCTTTCAACCAATAAGTCCACTAGAATAGGAGCAGGCTTCTACTTACAGTTGTGCTGGGAGCTGCGAGTCGAGTGATTACTGTTTGGCCGGAGCCCCACACGTCACCTTTCGGGGTGGGGAGAAAGGGGGGAGAGGGGATAGCGGGAGCTAGACTGACCCTACCTTAACAAGCAGCCGGCAATCAAACTATCGTTACCATATACTCGCTCGCTACTCCTATCTGTTGAACTTTTCCCTCACAATGACCTTCGTTTAAGATGTATTACTCCCAAACAGTGTCCACTGATATCCACTATTTTCAAACATTCACAGCTTCTTTCTATGATTCCCAAATGACTTTCAACCGTTATCTTTAGTCTCAGTTATTACAAAATTCTTGTAAAGGACATCCACCCATTGGCTTCCAAACTATTTACATTAGTGTTATCGAAGAAGAAAAGTTATCGTTTTGATATTTATTATCTTTTAAGAACTGTAATTATCATTTCATCGAGTCTGTGGTAAACAATGCACTCATTATAAGACAAAAAAAAATCTTAGGTCTAACCCTTAACAGAAATTCAGATTCAACACACTCATCCAGTACCAAAACTCAGCACTTAGAAGAGAAAGCTTATGACGGCATGTCGGTCGGTCCTAGACCATTGTTAATTCACAACTTCTATGACATGATGGTCCAAGTCCGACCGAAGTGTTATATTGTGGTTCC
Organism: Cherax quadricarinatus; assembly: GCF_038502225.1. Classification (NCBI taxonomy): domain Eukaryota; kingdom Metazoa; phylum Arthropoda; class Malacostraca; order Decapoda; family Parastacidae; genus Cherax; species Cherax quadricarinatus. Next base: position 4,298,636 of record NC_091294.1, on the reverse strand, counting down.
TCTCCAAAGTGCGGGTTTTGTGGAAAATGTTTCAGCCACGGCACAGTGAATTTTTCTTGACAGCGGGCTACAGAAGTCCACAAATCAGCGATATCCGATAGCCACACACGGGTTGTTGATTCCCTACTTTCGTCACCCAGGGAGAGACACCTAGCTTACGACCCAGCTACTTGCCCTTTCAACAATCTAGGAGCTCCTAACTACCGAACAAGTACCTTAACAATCCTTACTGTCTCCTTCCGGCAGTTCGACAACGATACAGACTGGATCGGGCTTTGGCCACGCACGGGTTCGTACAAGCGCTTCACCAACCTGGACGACCCGACGAGCGTAGCTTCCCTGGACGACCCCTCACGACCTCCCGACCCAGACGAACCCGACCTGCCTCCCCAGCCGCTTAGACCAGCACCAGCGCCACCGCCCAGGTCAGCTGCCATCTTCATCACCCTACACACCATATGAAAATCCCACCATATATTCGCCATACTCAGTACTTCATTCATCATAAACCATACACACCATTCATCATAAACCATACACACCATTCATCATAAACCATACATACCATTCATCATAAACCATACACACCATTCATCATAAACCATACACACCATTCATCATAAACCATACATACCATTCATCATAAACCATACACACCATTCATCATAAACCATACACACCATTCATCATAAACCATACATACCATTCATCATAAACCATACACACCATTCATCATAAACCATACATACCATTCATCATAAACCATACACACCATTCATCATAAACCATACATACCATTCATCATAAACCATACACACCATTCATCATAAACCATACACACCATTCATCATAAACCATACATACCATTCATCATAAACCATACACACCATTCATCATAAACCATACACACCATTCATCATAAACCATACACACCATTCATCATAAACCATACACACCATTCATCATAAACCATACACACCATTCATCATAAACCATACACACCATTCATCATAAACCATACACACCATTCATCATAAACCATACACACCATTCATCATAAACCATACACACCATTCATCATAAACCATACACACCATTCATCATAAACCATACATACCATTCATCATAAACCATACACACCATTCATCATAAACCATACATACCATTCATCATAAACCATACACACCATTCATCATAAACCATACATACCATTCATCATAAACCATACACACCATTCATCATAAACCATACATACCATTCATCATAAACCATACACACCATTCATCCACATAAATGAGCAAAACGATACTGCTTCTTATTATATTACAACAGAAAGCGACAACAATGATAATAATAACAATAATAATAATAATTAATGCTGTAATTATAATACTAACTGCAATAAAACAAAATTATAATAATGCCGGTTAGTATTAGATACCTTGCTACAGTGACTCCTCTCTCCTCGTCATCTAGTACAGATCCCTCAAGTGGGGTATTGGTTACCTTGATGCTCATGAAGGACTCACCGTCCAGTTAATCTGAGCTACCTTTTCTGTTCTTTCTGTTCTCAGATGAAATTTGATTATCTTCAAGGCTACCATTTCCCAGGCGCTGTATGTCTCCCTTATGGGGAGAGCTCTTCCCAATGAATTTAATAATAAACATGGTACCGCATGATTGCTTGTCCATCAGCTCCCTACAAGGTTCTCGTCTCTGGACTTCTCATCAATGTCTTGTCCTTCATCGTTTATTCAGATCCTTGTCCATCAGCTTGCTACAAGGTTCCCATCTCTGCCCTTCTCATCAATGTCTTGTCCTTCATCGTTTATTCAGATCCTTGTTCATCAGCTTGCTACAAGGTCCCCGTCTCTGCCCTTCTCATCAACGTCTTGTCTCTCATCGTGTCACCTGTGTCTCGTCTCTCAACGTGTCACCTGTGTCAATATCTTGTCTTTCATTATACCCTAAGTTCCATCAGCTTGTTACATGGTTCCTGTCTCTCCATGTGCGCTTCCCAGGATGGCTGGATGGACGGAGGGTGGGGATGGGTCACCGTCGCCCGCCAGCAGCGTGGGCATGGGTATAGAGACACCGCCCGAACCCTCACGCCCAGCGCCTGTCCTGGACCGTCGGGACTCCTCACGCTCCCTTACTGGACGCATTTCCAGACGAGATTCCAGCAAGGTCTGTATGGACGTATATACTTGCCTCATCGGTGTGTAGATAATGAGTTAGTTTACAAGCCTGTCGACTGACCGTGGGCCATTACGGCTGCATCTAGCTTGTATTCCAATACCAAAACTATTTTAGTATTTTAAATAGGCATCTAACGCTGATTGTATATACTCTGTACTGAGGTGAATACCTGGCATTTCGTTCTTTTTTTTTTATTTCAAATAAATATCCGTTCGTTTAAATAAAAAAAAATTGTACCGTGGGGTTTGTCAGCTTTGTCTTAAATGAGGTGCAAATTTATCCTGAAAGTTTAGGTTTAATACAAAAAAATAAGGTTAAACTTTGATCTGTATACAAGAGTAGGATCCAGTGGAGGATTCTGAGCGAGAGTTCTTTTGATTGCAGGAGCTGCTGGGATCGTCACAGCAAAGCAGTCCCAAGCGAGCCTCAACCAACCCCTTCCGAGCTTCTTGGGTCCCTCCTGACGAGACATCAGAGGAGTCTGTGACCCAAAACACCTTCAGTGCAATCACAGGATCCTCGCCCGGGAAACCCGTTGCAACAGGGAGCCAATCAATAGAGGGATTTCCTGACCCCAGGGACAGTAGAATTCAGAGTGATGTAAGGAACCAGGTAGGGCCAGAGGGCCCCGGATCATCCTGGGACACCTCAGCCAGACCTCGCGAAGTCGAATCTGAGGGACTGACAGACAGAGGTATTTTTTGTGATACTTCCAGTAGTAGTGCAAAGACATCATATGATACTTCTTACCTTCCTGCTGCTGACAGTGGGGCTGGGAAGACCCTGTACGACACTTTCGCCTTTTCTGCTGTTGCCAGTGATGCTGGCAAGACGCAGTTCGACAGTTTTTCTACCCCTATTGCTACCACCATTGGTGCTGACAAGACGGCATACGATACTTCGTTGACCGCTGGTACAACAAGTGCTGGGAATGCCTCCTACAATACTTTTTCTTCCGCTATCAGTAACCTAGGCAAGACGCCATACAGCATTTCTCTTAATAATTACGACGCTCTGAGCGACAAACAAAACGACAGTAATGAGCCCAGGGACGATGTCTTTGTTGACATATCTCAAAATGATAACACAGAAAATGTTGATGACAACAAACACTTCGAAAAGTCCAATAGGACATATGACAGAGTGCTCGGAGGAACTTTAAATTTTACACTGAATGATTTCGAGAGGTCTACCCAGGCTGTGAACGACATCAAACAAGGCTTGGACAACACTCACACCTCCGGGACCCGCCTCCCTCAGGTACGACACTGTAATATTATTTTATTGTATAAAGCAAGACTGCATCTCATTTATTTATTTTGCTTGATTTAAAATATATTGCAATGATAGCAATATTTTTTTATTAAAAGCAGTAAGAAGAAATAAAACAGCAATTATAATAATAATGCATTAAAAATGTAAAACTATAACATAGATAAAATAATAAGTAATGTCAATGGAGTCGGAGCAGCTGGAAGTGAGGTTCAACTCTCCTTCAGTGGTGTTCAGGACCACCACAGTGGTGTTCAGGACCACCGCAGTGGTGTTCAGGACCACTGCAGTGGTGTTCAGGACCACTGCAGTGGTGTTAAGGACCACCGGAGTGGTGTTCAGGACCACCGCAGTGGTGTTCAGGACCACCGCAGTGGTGTTCAGGACCACTGCAGTGGTGTTCAGGACCACCGCAGTGGTGTTCAGGAACACTGCAGTGGTGTTCAGGACCACTGCAGTGGTGTTCAGGACCACTGCAGTGGTGTTCAGGACCACTGCAGTGGTGTTAAGGACCACCGCAGTGGTGTTCAGGACCACCGCAGTGGTGTTCAGGACCACCGCAGTGGTGTTCAGGACCACCGCAGTGGTGTTCAGGACCACTGCAGTGGTGTTCAGGACCACCGCAGTGGTGTTCAGGACCACCGCAGTGGTGTTCAGGACCACTGCAGTGGTGTTTAGGACCACCGCAGTGGTGTTAAGGACCACTGCAGTGGTGTCCAGGACCACCGCAGTGGTGTTCAGGACCACCGCAGTGGTGTTCAGGACCACCGCAGTGGTGTTCAGGACCACCGCAGTGGTGTTCAGGACCACCGCAGTGGTGTTCAGGACCACCGCAGTGGTGTTCAGGACCACTGCAGTGGTGTTCAGGACCACCGCAGTGGTGTTCAGGACCACCGCAGTGGTGTTCAGGACCACTGCAGTGGTGTTTAGGACCACCGCAGTGGTGTTAAGGACCACTGCAGTGGTGTTCAGGACCAACGCAGTGGTGTTCAGGACCACTGCAGTGGTGTTCAGGACCACTGCAGTGGTGTTCAGGACCACTGCAGTGGTGTTAAGGACCACTGCAGTGGTGTTCAGGACCACTGCAGTGGTGTTAAGGACCACTGCAGTGGTGTTAAGGACCACCGCAGTGGTGTTAAGGACCACTGCAGTGGTGTTCAGGACCACCGCAGTGGTGTTCAGGACCACTGCAGTGGTGTTCAGGACCACTGCAGTGGTGTTCAGGACCACTGCAGTGGTGTTAAGGACCACTGCAGTGGTGTTCAGGACCACTGCAGTGGTGTTAAGGACCACTGCAGTGGTGTTAAGGACCACCGCAGTGGTGTTAAGGACCACCGCAGTGGTGTTGCAACAGTGGCAGTGTTAGGTTTTTCTTCCCTGCTGTAATTCTACGCTCTCTCCTCCAGTGCCACCCGGCACTTTACTCATATAAATAAAGAGGACCAGTTTAAGAACCAACCCAAAGATATTACCTGAGTCAAGCGTTGTGTGTACTCACCTATTTGTACTCACCTATTTGTGGTTGCAGGGGTCGAGTCCTAGCTCCTGGCCCCGCCTCTTCACCGGTTGCTACTAGACCCTCTCTCTCCCCGCTCCATGAGCTTTATCAAACCTCGTCTTAAAACTGTGTATGGTTCCTGCCTCCACTACGTCATTTTCTAGGCTATTCCACTGCCTTACAACTCTATGACTGAAGAAATACTTCCTACTATCTCTCTGACTCATTTGTGTCTTCAACTTCCAATTGTGGCCTCTTGTTTCTGTGTCCCCTCCCTGGAACATCCTGTCCTTGTCCACCTTGTCTATTCCACGCAGTATTTTATATGTCGTTATCATGTCTCCCCTGACCCTCCTGTCCTCCAGTGTCGTCAGGCCGATTTCCCTTAATCTTTCTTCATAGGACATTCCCCTTAGCTCTGGAACTAACCTTGTTGCAAACCTTTGTACTTTCTCTAGTTTCTTGACGTGCTTTATCAAGTGCGGGTTCCAAACAGGTGCTGCATACTCCAGTATGGGCCTGACATACACGGTGTACAGTGTCTTGAATGATTCCTTACTAAGGTGTCGGAATGCTGTTCTCAGGTTTGCCAGGCGCCCATATGCTGCAGCAGTTATCTGATTGATGTGTGCTTCCGGAGACATGCTCGGTGTTATACTCACCCCAAGATCTTTCTCCTTGAGTGAGGTTTGCAGTCTTTGGCCACCTAGCCTATACTCTGTCTGTGGTCTTCTGTGCCCTTCCCCTATCTTCATGACTTTGCATTTGGCAGGATTAAATTCGAGAAGCCATTTGCTGGACCAGGTGTCCAGTCTGTCCAGGTCTCTTTGAAGTCCTGCCTGGTCCTCATCAGATTTAATTCTGTGTGTGTGTGTGTGTGTGTGTGTGTGTGTACTCACCTAATTGTACTCACCTAATTGTGGTTGCAGGGGTCGAGACTCAGCTCCTGGCCCCGCCTCTTCACTGATCGCTACTGGATCCTCTCTCTCTCTGCTTCCTGAGCTTTGTCATACCTCTTCTTAAAACTATGTATGGTTCCTGCCTCCACTACTTCACTTGCTAGGCTATTCCACTTGCTTACAACTCTATGACTGAAGAAATACTTCCTAACGTCCCTGTGACTCGTCTGAGTCTTCAGCTTCCAGTTGTGACCCCTTGTCCCTGTGTCCCCTCTCTGGAACATCCTATCTCTGTCCACCTTGTCTATTCCCCGCAGTATCTTGTATGTCGTTATCATGTCTCCCCTGACCCTTCTGTCCTCCAGTGTCGTCAGTGTGTGTGTGTGCGTGTGTGTGTGTGTGTGTGTATGTGTGTGTGTGTGTGTGTGTGTGTGTATGTGTGTGTGTGTGTGTGTGTGTGTGTGTGTGTGTGTGTGTGTGTGTGTGTGTGTGTGTGTATGTGTGTGTGTGTGTGTGTGTGTGTGTGTGTGTGTGTGTGTATGTGTGTGTGTATGTGTGTGTGTGTGTGTGTGTGTGTGTGTGTGTGTATGTGTGTGTGTGTGTGTGTGTGTGTGTGTGTGTGTGTGTGTGTATGTGTGTGTGTGTGTGTGTGTGTGTGTGTATGTGTGTGTGTGTGTGTGTGTGTGTGTGTGTGTGTGTATGTATGTGTGTGTGTGTGTGTGTGTGTGTGTGTGTGTGTGTGTGTGTGTGTGTGTGTGTGCGTGTGTGTGTGTGTGTGTGTGTTTGTGTGTGTGTGTGTGTGTATGTGTGTGTATGTATGTGTGTGTGTGTGTGTGTGTGTGTGTGTGTGTGTATGTGTGTGTATGTATGTGTGTGTGTGTGTGTGTATGTGTGTGTGTGTGTGTGTGTGTGTGTGTGTGTGTGTGTGCGTGTGTGTGTGTGTGTGTGTGTGTGTGTGTGTGTGTGTGTGTGTGTGTGTGTGTGTGTGTGTGTGTGTGTGTGTGTGTGTGTGTGTGTGTGTGTGTGTGTGTGTGTGTGTGTGTGTGTGTGTGTGTGTGTGTGTGTGTGTGTGTGTAGTGTGGGTGTGTTTATGTGTGTGTGTGTGTGTGTGTGTGTGTGTGTGTGTGTGTGTGTGTGTGTGTGTGTGTGTACTCACCTATTTGTATTCACCTATTTGTGGTTGCAGGGGTCGAGTCTTAGCTCCTGGCCCCGCCTCTTCACCGGTTGCTACTGGGCCCTCTCTCTCCCCGCTCCATGAGCTTTATCAAACCTCGTCTTAAAACTGTGTATGGTTCCTGCCTCCACTACGTCATTTTCTAGGCTATTCCACTGCCTTACAACTCTATGACTGAAGAAATACTTCCTACTATCTCTCTGACTCATTTGTGTCTTCAACTTCCAATTGTGGCCTCTTGTTTCTGTGTCCCCTCCCTGGAACATCCTGTCTTTGTCCACCTTGTCTATTCCACGCAGTATTTTATATGTCGTTATCATGTCTCCCCTGACCCTCCTGTTTTCCAGTGTCGTCAGGCCGATTTCCCTTAATCTTTCTTCATAGGACATTCCCCTTAGCTCTGGAACTAACCTTGTCGCAAACCTTTGTACTTTCTCTAGTTTCTTGACGTGCTTTATCAAGTGCGGGTTCCAAACAGGTGCTGCATACTCCAGTATGGGCCTGACATACACGGTGTACAGTGTCTTGAATGATTCCTTACTAAGGTATCGGAATGCTGTTCTCAGGTTTGCCAGGCGCCCATATGCTGCAGCAGTTATCTGATTGATGTGTGCTTCCGGAGACATGCTCGGTGTTATACTCACCCCAAGATCTTTCTCCTTGAGTGAGGTTTGCAGTCTTTGGCCACCTAGCCTATACTCTGTCTGTGGTCTTCTGTGCCCTTCCCCTATCTTCATGACTTTGCATTTGGCAGGATTAAATTCGAGAAGCCATTTGCTGGACCAGGTGTCCAGTCTGTCCAGGTCTCTTTGAAGTCCTGCCTGGTCCTCATCAGATTTAATTCTCCTCATTAACTTCACATCATCTGCAAACAGGGACACTTCTGAGTCTAACCCTTCCGTCATGTCGTTCACATATACCAAAAATAGCACTGGTCCTAGAACTGACCCCTGTGCGACCCCGCTCGTCACAGGTGCCCACTGTGATACATCATTACGTACCATGACTCGTTGTTGCCTCCCTGTCAGGTATTCTCTGATCCATTGCAGTGCCCTTCCTGTTATATGCACCTGATGCTCTAGTTTCTGCACTAATCTCTTGTGAGGAACTGTGTCAAAGGCCTTCTTGCAGTCCAAGAAGATGCAATCAACCCACCCCTGTGTGTGTGTGTGTGTGTGTGTGTGTGTGTGTGTGTGTGTGTGTGTGTGTGTGTGTGCGTGTGTGTGTGTGTGTGTGTGTGTGTGGTGTGTGTGTGTGTGTACGTGTGTGTGTGTGTGTGTGTGTGTGTGTGTGTGTGTGTGTTAGTTACCATTTTGTCCTAGGCACATGTCGATTAGACACTAGGCCTGTTGTAGGTGTGTGTGTGTGTGTGTGTGTGTGTGTGTGTGTGTGCGTGTGTGTGTGTGTGTGTACTCACCTATTTGTACTCACCTATTTGTGGTTGCAGGGGTCGAGTCCTAGCTCCTGGCCCTGCCTCTTCACCGGTTGCTACTAGGCCCTCTCTCTCCCCGCTCCATGAGCTTTATCAAACCTCGTCTTAAAACTGTGTATGGTTCCTGCCTCCACTACGTCATTTTCTAGGCTATTCCACTGCCTTACAACTCTATGACTGAAGAAATACTTCCTACTATCTCTCTGACTCATTTGTGTCTTCAACTTCCAATTGTGGCCTCTTGTTTCTGTGTCCCCTCCCTGGAACATCCTGTCTTTGTCCACCTTGTCTATTCCATGCAGTATTTTATATGTCGTTATCATGTCTCCCCTGACCCTCCTGTCCTCTAGTGTGGTCAGGCCGATTTCCCTTAATCTTTCCTCATAGGACATTCCCCTTAGCTCTGGAACTAACCTTGTCGCAAACCTTTGTACTTTCTCTAGTTTCTTGACGTGCTTTATCAACTGCGGGTTCCAAACAGGTGCTGCATACTCCAGTATGGGCCTGACATACACGGTGTACAGTGTCTTGAATGATTCCTTACTAAGGTATCGGAATGCTGTTCTCAGGTTTGCCAGGCGCCCATATGCTGCAGCAGTTATCTGATTGATGTGTGCTTCCGGAGACATGCTCTGTGTTATACTCACCCCAAGATCTTTCTCCTTGAGTGAGGTTTGCAGTCTTTGGCCACCTAGCCTATACTCTGTCTGTGGTCTTCTGTGCCCCTCCCCCATCTTCATGACTTTGCATTTGGCAGGATTAAATTCGAGAAGCCATTTGCTGGACCAGGTGTCCAGTCTGTCCAGGTCTCTTTGAAGTCCTGCCTGGTCCTCATCAGATTTAATTCTCCTCATTAACTTCACATCATCTGCAAACAGGGACACTTCTGAGTCAAACCCTTCCGTCATGTCGTTCACATATACCAAAAATAGCACTGGTCCTAGGACCGACCCCTGTGGGACCCCGCTCGTCACAGGTGCCCACTGTGATACATCATTACGTACCATGACTCGTTGTTGCCTCCCTGTCAGGTATTCTCTGATCCATTGCAGTGCCCTTCCTGTTATATGCGCCTGATGCTCTAGCTTCTGCACTAATCTCTTGTGAGGAACTGTGTCAAAGGCCTTCTTGCAGTCCAAGAAGATGCAATCAACCCACCCCTCTCTCTCTTGTCTTACTTCTGTTATTTTATCATAAAACTCCAGAAGGTTTGTGACACAGGATTTGCCTTCCGTGAATCCGTGCTGGTTGGCATTTAAACTCCTGTTCCGTTCCAGGTGCTCCACCACTCTCCTCCTGATAATCTTCTCCATAATTTTGCATACTATACACGTCAGTGACACAGGTCTATAGTTTAGTGCCTCTTTTCTGTCTCCTTTTTTAAAAATGGGAACTACATTTGCCGTCTTCCATACCTCAGGTAGTTGCCCAGTTTCCAGGGATGTGTTGAAGATTGTGGTAAGTGGCACGCACAACATATCTGCTCCCTCTCTAAGGACCCACGGGGAGATGTTGTCTGGTCCCATTGCCTTTGAGGTATCGATGTCCCTTAGCAGTTTCTTCACCTCCTCCTCATCTGTATGTATGTCGTCCAACACTTGTTGGTGTATTCCTTGCTGGTGTCCCCATCTGGTCTGTCCCCCCAGAGTCCTTCCTGTCTCTACTGTAAATACTTCCTTAAATCTCGTGTTGAGCTCCTCACATACCTCTTGATTGTTTCTTGTGAGTTCTCCACCTTCTTTCCTCAGCCTTATCACCTGGTCCTTGACTGTTGTCTTCCTCCTAATGTGGCTATACAGCAGTTTCGGGTCAGATTTGACTTTCGATGCTATGTCGTTTTCATACTGTCGCTGGGCCTCCCTCCTTATCTGTGCATACTCGTTTCTGGCTCTTCTACTAATCTCCTTGTTTTCCTGGGTCCTATGCCTCCTGTACCTTTTCCATTCTCTGTTGCACTTAGTTTTTGCCTCCCTACACCTTCGGGTAAACCAAGGACTCGTTTTGGTCTTCCTATTATTTCCGTTTCCCTTGGGAACAAAACTTTCCTCTGCCTCCTTGCACTTTGCTGCCACATATTCCATCATCTCGTTTACTGATTTTCCTACCATTTCTCTGTCCCACTGAACCTCCTGCAGGAAGTTTCTCATACCTGTGTAGTCCCCCCTTTTATAGTTTGGCCTTTACCCTTCAGTTCCTGTTACCTTCTTCACTTGTAACTCTACTATATAGTCAAAACTCAGAACCACATGATCGCTAGCTCCAAGGGGCCTCTCATAAGTGATGTCCTCAATGTCTGAACTGCTCAGGGTGAACACAAGATCCAGTCTTGCTGGCTCATCCTCCCCTCTCTCTCTGGTTGTGTCCCTGACATGTTGATGCATGAGGTTTTCAAGTACCACATCCATCATCTTGGCTCTCCATGTTTCGGGACCCCCATGTGGCTCCAGGTTTTCCCAGTCGATCTCCCTGTGGTTGAAATCGCCCATTACCAGTAACTTTGCTCTGCTCGAGTGAGCTCTTCTTGCCACCTCAGCCAGTGTGTCCACCATCACCCTGTTGTTTACTTCGTACTCCTCTCTTGGTCTCCTGCAGTTCTGTGGTGGGTTATACATCACTCCAATGACTACTTTATGTTCTCCGGACTGAATTGTACCTACAATGTAGTCTCTTTCTCCAATCATGTCCATGCCTTCCATTTCCTCAAATCCCCATCGGTGTTTTATGAGCAGTGCAACCTCTCCTCCCCCTCTACTCCTTCTATCTTTCCTCAGGATCTGATATCCTGTTGGGAAGATTGTGTCTGTTATTGTCTCAGCGAGTTTTGTTTCTGTGACTGCTATGATGTCTGGGGATTTTTCACTGATTCTTTCATTCCACTCCTCATGTTTATTCATTATTCCATCCGCGTTTGTGTACCAAACCTTTAGTTTCTTTTCTATCATTGTGGTCATGCAAGAATATTGAGGTAGGGGGAGCGAGAGCCTTGGTGGGGGCCTATATGGGGCTGTGGTGTAGGTGGGGTTTGTGTTGATGGGGGTGGGGTCAGAATGCCCATAAGGGACAGCTGTTGGGGTGAGGTTTGTGATATGGGGATTGGTGGCAGAGGGAACAGTGAGTGGGTTGTAGTATAGGTTGCTCAGTTGCGTTGGGAATGTCGCGGGTGGAGTCTTTTGGTGGGAGATTCTGTGGGGTGTGTTTGCCCTTCCTCCTGTGTCTGGGTCCTGCTCATTTTCATTGCTTCTCGTTCCTCCTTGCGTCTCTGTACCCTCTCTTTCAGTGTAGTCCTTTCTTCTTGTGTTCTGTCGCGGTCGAGGTATACTCTCTGGTACCCCTCTTTGTCCCTCAGTCTTGCTTTCTCTTGCAGAATCCTGGTTCGAACTGATTCTTCCTTGAAAGTTACTCTGACAGGCCGTATCCTTCCACTCGCAAACCACCCAATTCTCTGAAAATTTGTCACCTGGGTCATATTGCCCTCCCCTATTGTTTTCATGATGCCTTCAATCATTTTTTTCTCCTCCTGTTTTATTTCTTCAAAGTTGGCCCCCTTGGCTTCTTGGAGCCCGTACACAAAAACTGACCTCGCCCTTTCCTCCTCCCACTGAGTCTCCATCTGCGTCCTCTGAGGCATTTTATTTCCTTCCATTGACATGTTCTTGCCTTCAGTCCCTGTCATATCTGAAACTTCTATTCTCAGTGGACTGTCTTTCCTGACCAGCTGTCCCTTGCTACTGCAGTTGGCTGTTAGAATCTCTGCATATAGCATACCTTCATTGTTTTCGGACCTATCGTTTGATCTTAGTGTGCTCGTCGTCTTTTCCCTGGCCCCACGTGGGTCTGATAGGGCCTTCATGCTCGGCATGTCTCCGTTGTTGCTTACCATCCCCTTGTCTGCGCCTGACTTTGAATTTCCTGATGTCACACCTGAATTGTCATTTGTCTCTCTAATCTGTTTCAGGCTTTGCAGTTTCTCTTCTAAGCACTGTATCCTAGCTTCTGCTGCTAAGACCTGTACTTCCCACTTCCTGCACTCTTCAGCTATCCGCTCCTCCATTTTCTTACCAAGCTCTACTATCTTCCTTCCCCACTCTTCCTCCCTTTTTTGGAGCTCTAGCTCCCAGTCTTTCCTCCCTGGTTCGTCCACCAGATCTCTGGGCTTCCGTCCTCTAAGGCCACCCATTTTTTTTTTTTTTTTTTTTTTTTTGACTTCTTATTACCACAGACAGAAGGCTAGAGGAGGGAGAGGGTGTGGGGGAGAGAGAGAGAGGGTAGAAAGAGGGAGAGAGAGGAGAGAGAAAGGGTAGAAAGAGGGAGAGAGAGGAGAGAGAAAGGGTAGAAAGAGGGAGAGAGAGGAGAGAGTATGGGGGTGAGGGATAAGACCAAGGGGGAGGGAGAGAAATGTGAGGGGGGAGAGAAAGGGTAGAGAGTGTGTGTGTGTGTGTGCGTGTGTGTGTATGTGTGTGTGTGTGTGTGTGTGTGTGTGTGTGTGTGTGTGTGTGTGTGTGTGTGTGTGTGTGTGTGTGTGTGTGTGTATGTGTGTGCGTGTGTGTATGTGTGTGTGTATGTGTGTGTATGTGTGTGTGTGTGTGTGTGTGTGTGTATGTGTGTGTGTATGTGTTTGTGTGTGTGTATGTGTGTGTGTGTGTGTGTGCGTGTGTGTGTGTGTGTGTGTGTGTATGTGTGTGTGTGTATGTGTGTGTGTATGTGTGTGTGTGTGTATGTGTGTGTGTGTGTGTGTATGTGTGTGTGTGTGTGTATGTGTGTGTGTGTGTGTATGTGTGTGTGTGTATGTGTGTGTGTATGTGTGTGTGTGTGTGTGTGTGTGTGTGTGTGTGTGTGTGTGTACTCACCTAATTGTACTCTTCTAATTGTGGTTGTAGGGGTGGAAACTCAGCTCTGGCCCCGCCTCTTCAGTGATCACTACTAGGTCCTTTCTCTCTTTGCTTCCTGAGCTTTGTCATACCTCGTCTTAAAGCTATGTATAGTTCCTGCCTCCACTACGTCACTTGCTAGACTATTCCACTTCCTGATGACTCTATGACTGAAGAAATACTTCCTAACATCCCTGTGACTCGCCTGAATCTTCAGCTTCCAATTGTGACCCCTTGTTTCTGTGTCCCCTCTTTGGAACATCCTGTCTCTTTCCATCTTATCAATTCCACGCAGTATCTTGTATGTCGTTATCATGTCTCCCCTGACCCTTCTGTCCTCCAGTGTCGTCGGTCCGATTTCCCTCAATCTTTCATCGTAGAATAGTCCCCTGAGCTCTGGAACTAGCCTTGTTGCAAACCTTTGTACTTTCTCTAACTTTTTGACGTGCTTGACCAGGTGTGGGTTCCAAACTGGTGCTGCATACTCCAGTATGGGCCTAACGTACATAGTGTACAGTGTCTTCAACGATTCCTTATTAAGGTATCGGAACGCTATTCTCAGGTTTGCCAGGTGCCCATATGCTGCAGCAGTTATATGGTTGATGTGTGCCTCCGGAGACGTGCTCGGTGTTATGATCACCCAAAGATGTTTCTCCTTGAATGAGGTTTGTAGTCTTTGTCCACCTAGCCTATACTCTGTCTGCGGTCTTCTTTGCCCTTCCCCAATCTTCATGACTTTGCATTTGGCAGGGTTGAATTCGAGAAGTCAGTTTCTGGACCACGTGTCCAGTCTGTCCAGGTCTCTTTATAGTCCTGCCTGATCCTCATCCGATTTAATTCTTCTCATCAACTTCACATCATCTGCGAATAGGGACACTTCAGAGTCTATCCCTTCCATCATGTCATTCACATATATCAAAAATAGCACTGACCCTGGAACTGACCCCTGTGGGACCCCGCTCGTCACAGGCGCCCAATGTGATATCTCTTCACGTACCATGACTCGTTGTTGCTTCCCTGTCAGGTATTCTCTGATCCATTGCAGTGCCTCCCCTGTTATATGTGCCTGATCCTCCAGCTTCTGCACTAATCTTTTGTGAGGAACTGTGTCGAAGGCCTTCCTGCAGTCCAGGAAAATGCAATCCACCCACCCCTCTCTCTCTCGCGTCTTACTTCTGTTACCTTGTCATAAAACTCCAGATGGTTTGTGACACAGGATTTACCTTTCATAAATCCATGCTGTTTGTCATTAATAATCTTGCTCCATTCCAGGTGCTCCACCACTCTCCTCCTGATAATCTTCTCCATGACTTTGCATACTATACACTTCAGAGACACTGGCCTGTAGTTTAGTACCTCGTTTTTGTCTCGTTTCTTAAAAATGGGGACAACATTTGCCGTCAACCATATCTCAGGTAGTTGCCCAGTTTCAAGAATTGAAGATTGAAGATTGAAGATTGAAGATTGTGGTTAGGGGCACGCACAACATCTCTGCTCCTTCTCTAAGGACCCTCGGGGAGATGTTGTCCGGTCCCATCGCCTTTGAGGTATCAAGATCACTTAGCAGCTTCTGCACCTCCTCCTTCATTGTTCGTATGTCATCCAACACTTGTTGGTATATTCCTTGTTGTTGTTCCCCTCTGTGCTGTCTTCCCAGAGCCCTTCCTGTCTCTACTGTAAAAACTTCCTTAAATCTCCTGTTTAGCTCCTCACATACCTCCTGATCGTTACTTATCAGTTCCCCACCTTCTGTCCTCAGCCTCATCACCTGGTCTTTGACTGTTGTCTTCCTCCTGATGTGGCTATACAACAGTTTTGGGTCAGACTTGACTTTCGATGTTATGTTATTTTCATACTGTTGCTGGGCCTCCCTCCTTACCTGTGCATACTCGTTCCTGGCTCTGCGCCGGATCTCCCTATTTTCATGTGTTCTATGCCTTCTGTACTTTTTCCATTCTTTAGTGCACTTAATTTTTGTCTCCTTACACCGTCGGGTAAACCAAGGGCTCGTTCTGGTCTTCCCATTATTTCTGTTGTCCTTGGAAATAAACCTTTCCTCTGCCTCCTTGCATTTTGTTGTTACATATTCCATCATTTCATTTACTGACTTTCCTGCCAGTTCTCTGTCCCACTGAGCGTCCTGCAGGAAATTCCTCAGACCTATGTAGTCCCCTCTTTTATATTCTGGCTTTTCCCATTCAACTCCTGTAACTCTACTATGTATTCAAAGCACATAACCACATGGTCACTTGCTCTTAGGGGATTCTCATATGTGATGTCCTCAATGTCTGAACTGCCCAGGGTGAACACAAGGTCCAGTCTTGCTGGTTCGTCCTCCCCTCTCACTCTGGTAGTTTCCTTAACATGTTGGTGCATGAGGTTTTCCAGTACCACATCCATGATCTTGGCTCTCCATGTTTCGGGACCCTCGTATGGCTCCAGGTTTTTCCAGACAATCTCCCTGTGGTTGAAATCGCCCATAACCAGCAACTTTGCTCTGCTCGAGTGAGCTCTTCATGCCACCTCAGCAAATGTGTCCATCATTGCTCTGTTGCTCTCTTCATATTCCTCTCTTGGCCTCCTACAGTTCTGTGGCAGATTATACATCACTGCAATGACTACCTTGTGCTCCCCAGACTGAAGTGTACCTACTATAAAGTCCTTTTCTCCAATATCGTCTATGCCTCCCATCTTCTCGAATTTCCACTGGGTTTTTACGAGCAGTGTAACCACTCTTCCCCCTCGGCCCCTTCTATCTTTCCTCATGATCTGATATCCTGGTGGGAAAATTGCATCAGTTATTGTCTCAGTGAGTTTCGTTTCTGTAACTGCTATTTCTGTAACTGGATTTCTCTTTGATTCTTTCTTGGCACTCCTCATATTTATTCGTTAATCCATCTGCATTTGTGTACCAAACCTTCAACTTCTGTTCTAAAACTGAAACCGTGGTCCTGGGGGAATATTGGGGTTGGGAGAGCCGGAGCCCTGGCGGGGGCCTATTGGGGGTTTCGGTGGGGGTGGGGGCAGAGTTCCCATAGGGGGTTACTGTAGGGGTAGGGTTCGTGGTGTGGGGGTTGGGGACAAAGGGATCGGTGATTGTTGGTTTAGATTGTTCAGTTGCCTTGAGGGTGTCGTGGTTGGAGTCCTTCTGCGGGTGTTTCTGCTGACTGTGCTTGCCCTTCCACCTGTGCCTGGGTTATTCTGCTTTTCTTTGTCATTTCCTCCCATTCCTACTTTCGTTTTTGCACTCTTTCAGTATCACTCTTTCCTCCTGTGTTGTCTCGATCGAGGTACACACTCTGGAACTCCAGTTTGTCTCTCAGCAATGCTTTCTCCTGCAGGATCATGGTTCGAGTTGATTCTGCCTCGAAAATTACTTTGAGAGGCCATTTCCTTCCCCTTGCGAACCACCCAATTTTCCGAAAAATTGCCACCTGGGTCATGTAGCACCTTCATGTGTCATGTGTCACCTTCATGATACCTTCAATTGCTTTTTTCTCCTCCTGTTTTCTTTCGTCATATGTTTCCCCTTCGGCTTCCTGGAGCCCTTAGACAAAAACTGATCTCTCCCTTTCTGTGTGTGTGTGTGCGTACTCACCTAGTTGTACTCACCTAGCTGTACTCACCTATTTGTACTCACCTCGTTGTGGTTGCAGGGATCGAGTCACAGCTCCTGGCCCCGCCTCTTCACTGGCCGCTACCGGGTCACTCTTCCTGCTCCAAGAGCTTTATCATACCTCTTCTTAAAGTTATGTATGTATCCTGCCTCCACTACATCACTTCCCAGATTATTGCACTTCCTAACAACTCTGTGACTGAAGAAATACTTCCTAACATCCCTGTGATTCAACTGAGTCTTCAACTTCCAACTGTGACCCCTTGTTGTTGTTTCCCATATCTGGGATATTTTGTCTCTGTCCACCTTGCCGATTCCTCTCAGTATTTTATATGTCGTTATCATATCGCCCCTATCTCTCCTGTCTTTTAGTGTCGTCAAGTCGATTTCCCTTAACCTCTCCTCGTAGGACATACCTCTTAGCTCCGGGACTAGTCTTGTTTCAAACCTTTGCACTTTCTCTAGTTTCCTTACGTGTTTGGCTAAGTGTGGGCTCCAAACTGGTGCTGCATACTCTAGTATGGGTTTAATATACACAGTGTGCAGGGTCCTGAACGATTCCTTATTAATTGTCGGAATGCTGTTCTTAGGTTTGCTAGGCTCCCATATGCTGCCACAGTTATTTGGTTGATGTGCGCCTCAGGAGATGTGCCCGGTGTTATGCTCAACCCAAGATCTTTTTCTTTGAGTGAGGTCTGTAGTTTCTGGCCCACTAGACTGTACTTCGTCTGCGGTCTTCTTTGCCCTTCCCTAATCTTTATGACTGCACTTGGTGGGGTTGAACTCCAGGAGTCAGTTGCTGGTCCAGGCTTGTAGCCTGTCCAGGTCCCTTTGTAGTTCTGCTTGGTCTTTGTCCGACTGGATTCTTCTCATCAACTTCACATCATCTGCAAACAGGGACACTTCGGAGTTTATTGCTTCCGTCATGTCATTCACAAATTCCAGAAATAGTACAGGTCCTATGATTGGCCCCTGTAGAACCCCGCAGGTTACAGGCGCCTACTCTTACACCTTGTCACGCCATGACTCGCTGTTGTCTTCCCTGCCTGGTCCTCCAACTTTTGCACTAATCTCTTGTGTGGAACTGTGTCAAAAGCCTTCTTACAGTCCAAGAAGACGCAGTCTGCCCACCTCTCTTTCTCTCTTGTCTTACTGCTGTCACCCTATCATAGAACTCCAGTAGGTTTGTGACACAGGATTTCCAACCCCTGAAACTGTGCTGGCTGTCGCTGATTAGCTCAATTCTTTCTAGGTGCTCCACAACTCTTCTCCTGAAAATCTTCTCCATGACTTTGCATACTATACATGTCAGTGACACTGGGCTATAGTTTAATGCTTTGTGTCTGTCTCCTTTTTTTAAAAATTGGGACTACATTCATAGTCTTCCATACCTCAGATAGTCGCCCTGTATCGATAGATGTGTTGAATACTGTTGTTAGAAGTACACATAGCGCCTCTGCTCCCTCTCTCAGAACCCATGGAGAGATGTTATCCGGCCCGATTGCCTTTGAGGTATCTAGCTCGCTTAGCAGCCTCTTCACTTCTTCCTCAGTTGTATGCATTGTGTCCAACACTTGTTGGTGTACCCCATCTCTTTGCCTTTCTGGAGTCCCTTGTGTCTCCTCTGTCAACATTTCTTTGAGTCTCATGTTGAGTTTCACACACGTTTCGCAGTCGTTTCTTGTGACCTCTCCTCCTTCCTTCCTCAGCCTGATTAGCCGGTCCTTGACTGTTGCTTTCCTAATGATATGGCTGTACAACAGCTTCGGGTCAGATTTGGCTCTCGCTGCTATGTCATTCTCGTATTGTCGTTGGGCCTCCCTTCTTACCTGTGCATATTCATTTCTGGCTCTACGACTTCTCTCCTTATTCTCCTGGGTCCTTTACTTTCTATACTTCCTCCATTCTCTAGCACACTTGGTTTTGGCCGCTCTACACCTTTGGGTAAACCAAGGGCTCATCCTGGCTTGGGTACAAAACCTTTCCTCACCTTCCTTGCATATTGTTGTCATTTATTCCATCACCTCGTTTTCTAACTTCCCCGCCAGTTCTCTGTCCCACTGAACCCCATGCAGGAAATTTTTCATGCCTGCGGAGTCCCCTCTCTTGTAGTTTGGCTTCATTCGTCCGGCCCTTCCTGCTTCCCTCTCCACTTGTAACTCTACTATGTATTCGAAGCTCAGAACCTCGTGATCACTGGCCCCGAGAGGTCTTTCATATGTGATGTCTTCAATATCTGCACTACTGAAGGTGAATACTAGGTGTATGTGTGCGTGTGCGTGTGTGTGTGTGTGTGTGTGTGTGTGTGTGTATGTGTGTTTGTGTGTGTGTGTGTGTGTGTGTGTGTGTGTGTGTGTGTGTGTGTGTGTGTGTTTGTGTGTGTGTGTGTGTGTGTGTGTGTGTGTGTGTGTGTGTGTGTGTGTGTGTGTGTGTGTGTGTGTGTGTATGTGTGTGTGTGTGTGTGTGTGTGTGTGTGTGTGTGTGTGTGAACTCATTAAAGTGCCTACCAAGTTGTGGTTACGGGAGTCGCGGCTCAGCTCCTGCGATCATCGTCTCAAACAACAAAAGACCGGAGTTATTGTTTCCTGACATTTTAGGCACTATTATAAACAGTCTCTTAACTATGGCGTCTTCTCGGCAGGTCGTTCTACATACATACTACTCTGACGCTGAAGAAGTGTCTTGCATGTGTGCATATAATGTACAATTGTGTGTACATGTACACACAGCTGTACATGCTCTCCCAATTATGGTTTCAGGTTTCGAGTCCTAGCTCCCGTCCCATCCACTAGGCCTAGCGACTTGTTACCTTTGTTCAATATTGTATTTGAGCGTCTATTTCTGCACGATTTCAGTCCACAAGCCAGTTATACATTTGCTAATATAGGTTGTGATACATTACTGCATTTAATCCAAATTAATCTAAATTACGTGAAGTTAAACGTCAATAAGAAACCTAATAAATGGTAGGACAACATCTGGCAGCCATGCACATCGGAGGTGTTTACTGCGTTGAAAATCAAGCGCTCGTACTGCTTCCACCACCTGCTTGTTTACGTCAGTTCTACTTCCATCACCTCCTTGTTTACGTCAGTTCTACTTCCATCACCTCCTTGTTTACGTCAGTTCTGCTTCCACCACCCCCTTGTTTACGTCAGTTCTGCTTCCACCATCCCCTTGTTTACGTCAGTTCTGCTTCCACCACCCCCTTGTTTACGTCAGTTCTGCTTCCACCACCCCCTTGTTTACGTCAGTTCTGCTTCCACCACCCCCTAGTTTACGTCAGTTCTGCTTCGATCACCTCCTTGTTTACGTCAGTTCTGCTTCCACCACCCCCTTGTTTACGTCAGTTCTACTTCCACCACCCCCTTGTTTACGTCAGTTCTGCTTCCACCACCCCCTTGTTTACGTCAGTTCTGCATCCACCACCCCCTTGTTTACGTCAGTTCTGCTTCCATCACCTCCTTGTTTACGTCAGTTCTGCTTCCACCACCCCCTTGTTTACGTCAGTTCTGCTTCCACCACCTCCTTGTTTACGTCAGTTCTGCTTCCACCACCCCCTTGTTCACGTCAGTTCTGCTTCCATCACCTCCTTGTTTACGTCAGTTCTGCTTCCACCACCTCCTTGTTTACGTCAGTTCTGCTTCCACCACCTCCTTGTTTACGTCAGTTCTGCTTCCACCACCTCCTTGTTTACGTCAGTTCTACTTCCATTACCTCATTGTTTATATCAGCTCTGCTTCCACTACCTCATTGTTTATGTCAGCTCTGCTTTCACTACCTCATTGTTTATGTCAGCTCTGCTTCCACTACCTCATTGTTTATGTCAGCTCTGCTTACACTACCTCATTGTTTATGTCAGCTCTGCTTTCACTACCTCATTGTTTATGTCAGCTCTGCTTCCACTACCTCATTGTTTATGTCAGCTCTGCTTCCACTACCTCATTGTTTATGTCAGCTCTGCTTTCACTACCTCATTGTTTATGTCAGCTCTGCTTCCACTACCTCATTGTTTATGTCAGCTCTGCTTCCACTACCTCCTTGTTTACGTCAGTTCTGCTTCCATTACCTCATTGTTTATGTCAGCTCTACTTCCACTACCTCATTGTTTATATCAGCTCTGCTTCCACTACTTCCTTGTTTATGTCAGCTCTGCTTCCACTACCTCATTGTTTATGTCAGCTCTGCTTCCACTACTTCCTTGTTTATGTCAGCTCTGCTTCCACTACCTCATTGTTTATGTCAGCTCTGCTTCCACTACTTCCTTGTTTATGTCAGCTCTGCTTCCACTACCTCCTTGTATATGTCAGTTCTGCTTCCACTACCTCCTTGTCTATGTCAGCTCTGCTTCCACTACCTCCTTGTTTATGTCAGTTCTTCTTCCACTACCTCCTTGTTTATGTCAGTTCTGCTTCCACTACCTCCTTGTTTATGTCAGCTCTGCTTCCACTACCTCCTTGTTTATGTCAGCTCTGCTTCCACTACCTACTTGTTTATGTCAGCTCTGCTTCCACTACCTCCTTGTTTATGTCAGTTCTGCTTCCACTACCTCCTTGTTTATGTCAGTTCGGCTTCCACTACCTCCTTGTTCATGTCAGTTCGGCTTCCACTACCTCCTTGTTTATGTCAGCTCTGCTTCCACTACCTCCTTGTTTATGTCAGCTCTGCTTCCACTACCTCCTTGTTTATGACAGTTCTGCTTCCACTACCTCCTTGTTTATGTCAGTTCTGCTTCCACTACCTCCTTGTTTATGTCACCTCTGCTTCCATTACCTCATTGTTTATTTCAGTTCTGCTCCCACTACCTCATTGTTTATGTCAGTTCTGCTTCCACTACCTCATTGTTTATGTCAGTTCTGCTTCCACTACCTCATTGTTTATGTCAGTTCTGCTTCCACTACCTCATTGTTTATATCAGCTCTGCTTCCACTACCTCATTGTTTATGTCAGTTCTGCTTCCACTACCTCATTGTTTATGTCAGCTCTGCTTCCACTACCTCATTGTTTATGTCAGCTCTGCGTCCACTACCTCCTTGTTTATTTCAGTTCTGCTTCCACTACCTCATTATTTATGTCAGTTCTGCTTCCACTACCTCATTGTTTATGTCAGCTCTGCTTCCACTATCTCATTGTTTCTGTCAGTTCTGCTTCCACTACCTCATTGTTTATGTCAGTTCTGCTTCCACTACCTCATTGTTTATGTCAGCTCTGCTTCCACTACCTCCTTGTTTATTTCAGTTCTGATTCCACTACCTCATTGTTTATGTCAGTTCTGCTTCCACTACCTCATTGTTTATGTCAGCTCTGCTTCCACTACCTCATTGTTTATGTCAGCTCTGCTTATACTACCTAATTGTTTATTTCAGTTCTGCTTCCACTACCTCATTGCTCATGTCAGCTCTGTTTCCAATACCTCCTTGTTTATGTCAGCTCTGCTTCCAATATCTCCTTGTTTATGTCAGCACTGCTTCCACTACCTCCTTGTTTATGTCAGCTCTGTTTCCAATACCTCCTTGTTTATGTCAGCTCTGCTTCCAATACCTCCTTGATTATGTCAGCACTGCTTCCACCACCCCCTTGTTTACGTCAGTTCTGCTTCCATCACCTCCTTGTTTACGTCAGTTCTGCTTCCACCACCTCCTTGTTTACGTCAGTTCTGCTTCCACCACCTCCTTGTTTACGTCAGTTCTGCTTCCACCACCTCCTTGTTTACGTCAGTTCTGCTTCCACCACCTCCTTGTTTACGTCAGTTCTGCTTCCATCACCTCCTTGTTTACGTCAGTTCTGCTTCCACCACCTCCTTGTTTATGTCAGTTCTGCTTCCACTATCTCATTGTTTATGTCAGCTCTGCTTCCACTACCTCCTTGTTTATGTCAGCTCTGCTTCCACTACCTCCTTGTTTATGTCAGCTCTGCTTCCACTATCTCCTTGTTTATGTCAGCTCTGCTTCCACTATCTCCTTGTTTATGTCAGTTCTGCTTCCACTACCTCCTTGTTTATGTCAGCTCTGCTTCCACTATCTCCTTGTTTATGTCAGTTCTGCTTCCACTATCTCCTTGTTTATGTCAGTTCTGCTTCCACTACCTCCTTGTTTATGTCAGTTCTGCTTCCACTATCTCCTTGTTTATGTCAGCTCTGCTTCCACTACCTCACTGTTTATGTCAGCTCTGCTTCCACTACCTCCTTGTTTATGTCAGTTCTGCTTCCACTACCTCCTTGTTTATGTCAGTTCTGCTTCCACTATCTCCTTGTTTATGTCAGCTCTGCTTCCACTACCTCCTTGTTTATGTCAGCTCTGCTTCCACTACCTCCTTGTTTATGTCAGCTCTTCTTCCACTACCTCCTTGTTTATGTCAGTTCTGCTTCCACTACCTCCTTGTTTATGTCAGTTCTGCTTCCACTATCTCCTTGTTTATGTCAGCTCTGCTTCCACTTCCTCCTTGTTTATTTCAGTTCTGCTTCCACTACCTCCTTGTTTATGTCAGCTCTGCTTCCACTACATCCTTGTTTATGTCAGCTCTGCTTCCACTACCTCCTTGTTTATGTCAGCTCTGCTTCCACTACCTCCTTGTTTATGTCAGCTCTGCTTCCACTACCTCCTTGTTTATGTCAGTTCTGTTTCCAATACCTCCTTGCTTATGTCAGCACTGATTCCACTACCTCCTTGTTTATGTCAGCTCTGCTTCCAATACCTCCTTGTTTATGTCAGCTCTGTTTCCAATACCTCCTTGTTTATGTCAGCTCTGTTTCCAATACCTCCTTGTTTATGTCAGCTCTGTTTCCAATACCCCCTTGTTTATGTCAGCTCTGTTTCCAATACCTCCTTGTTTATGTCAGCTCTGCTTCCACTACCTCCTTGTTTATGTCAGCTCTGCTTCCACTACCTCCTTGTTTATGTCAGCTCTGTTTCCAATACCTCCTTGTTTATGTCAGCTCTGTTTCCAATACCTCCTTGTTTATGTCAGCTCTGTTTTTCCTTGTTTATGTCAGCTCTGCTTCCACTACCTCCTTGTTTATTATGCTTCCACTACCTCCTTGTTTATGTCAGCTCTGCTTCCACTACCTCCTTGTTTATGTCAGCTCTGCTTCCACTACCTCCTTGTTTATGTCAGCTCTGCTTCCACTACCTCCTTGTTTATGTCAGCTCTGCTTCCACTACCTCCTTGTTTATGTCAGCTCTGCTTCCACTACCTCCTTGTTTATGTCAGCTCTGCTTCCACTACCTCCTTGTTTATGTCAGCTCTGCTTCCACTACCTCCTTGTTTATGTCAGTTTTTCCAACATGTTGTTAAACTATCATCCTAAACTATCATCCTAAACTATCATCTTTACCTATCATCGCAAACCATCATCTTTAAATATCTTTAGAGATCATCTTTAACTATTATCCTAAACTGTCATCTTTAACTATCATCCGAAACTATCATCTTTAAACTATCGTCCGTAACTATCATCTTTAATTTCCATCTTTAATTATCTTTTTTAACTATCCTCTAAAATTATCTTCTCTTCCACGCTATCTTGCAAGTTCTCGTCCACGCTATCTTGCAAGTCCTCGTCCACGCTATCTTGCAAGTTCTCGTCCACGCTATCTTGCAAGTTCTCGTCCACGCTATCTTGCAAGTTCTCGTCCACGCTATCTTGCAAGTCCTCGTCCACGCTATCTTGCAAGTTCTCGTCCACGCTATCTTGCAAGTCCTCGTCCACGCTATCTTGCAAGTTCTCGTCCACCCTATCTTGCAAGTTCTCATCCACGCTATCTTGCAAGTTCTCGTCCACGCTATCTTGCAAGTCCTCGTCCACGCTATCTTGCAAGTCCTCGTCCACGATATCTTCAGAATCATAGTTTGCGCCATCTTCGATGCCGTCTTCCGAGCTATTCCTCTCGCTATCTTCCAAGCACTGGTTCATGCTAACTTCCAAGCCATGGTCCACGCTATCTTCCAAGTCATGGTCCACGCTATCTTCCAAACCATGGTCCACACTATCTTACAAACCATGGTCCACGCTACCTTCCTAGACATGTTCCATACTATCTTCCAAGGCATAGTGCACGCTATCTTCCAAGCCATGGTCCACGTTATCTTCAAAGTCATGGTCCACGCTATCTTCCAACCCATGGTCCAGGCTATCTTCTTCCAAGCCATGGTCCACGTTATCTTCCAAGCCATGGTGCCCGTTATCTTCCAAGCCATGGTGCACGCTATCTTCCAACCCATGGTCCATATTATCTTCCAAGATATGGTGCATGCTATCTTTCAAGCAATGAAGCACGCTATCTTCCAATCTATGGTGCACGCTATCTTCCAATCTATGGTGCACGCTATCTTCCTAGCCATGGTCCTTGCTTTCATCCAGGCCATGGTACACAAAATCTTTCAAGCCATGGTCCACGTTATCTTCCAAGTCATGGTCCACGCTATCTTCTAAGCCATGGTGCACGCTGTGTGCCAAGCCATTGTCCACACTATCTTCCAAGCAATGGTGCAATGGTCCACGCTATCTTCCAAAGCATGGTCAACGCTATTTTCCAACCCATGGCCCACGCTATCTTCTTCCAAGCCATGGTCCAAGCTATCTTCCAAGCCATGGTCCATACTATCTTCCAAGCCATGGTGCACGCTATCTTCCAGGTAATGATCCACGCTGTCTTCCAAGCCATGGTGCACACTGGCTTGCAAGCCATGGTCCACGCTATCTTCCAAGTCAATGTCCACCCTATCTTTCAACCCATGATGCACGCTATCCTCCAAGTCATGGTCCATACTATCTTCCAAGCTATGGTCCGCTGTATGTTCCAAGCCATGTTGAACGCTGTCTTCCAAACTATGGTCCTCGCAATCTTCAAAGCCAAGGTCCACGGTTTCTTCCAAGCCATGGCCCACGCTATCTTCCAGGTAATGATCCACGCTGTCTTCCAAGCCATGGTGCACGCTGGCTTGCAAGCCATGGTCCACGCTATCATCCAAGCCATGGTCCACGCTGTCTTCCAAGCCATGGTTCACGCTATCTTTCAAGTCATGGTTCATATTATCTTCCAAGCCATGGTCCACGCTATCTTCCAACCCATGGTGCACGTTATCTTCCAAGCCATGGTCCACGCTATCTTCCAAGTCATGTTGCACGCTGTCTTCC
Organism: Cherax quadricarinatus; assembly: GCF_038502225.1. Lineage (NCBI taxonomy): Eukaryota > Metazoa > Arthropoda > Malacostraca > Decapoda > Parastacidae > Cherax > Cherax quadricarinatus. Next base: position 4,272,542 of record NC_091294.1, on the reverse strand, counting down.
AAGCCATGGTCCACGCTATCTTGCAGATCATGGTCCTCGTTATCTTCCAAGCCATGGTCCACGTATCTTCCAAGCCGTGGTCCACGCTATCTTCCAAGTCAACGTCCACTCTATCTTTCAACCCATGATGCACGCTATCCTCCAAGTCATGGTCCATACTATCTTCCAAGCTATGGTCCGCTCTATGTTCCAAGCCATGTTGAACGCTGTCTTCTAAACTATGGTCCTCGCAATCTTCAAAGCCAAGGTCCACGGTTTCTTCCAAGCCATGGTCCACGCTATCTTCCAGGTAATGATCCACGCTGTCTTCCAAGCTACGGTGCACGCTATCTTCCAAGCCGTGGTACACGCTATCTTCCATGCCATGGTAAACGCTATCTTCCAACCCATGGTCCACGCTATCTTCCTAGCCATGTTGCACGCTGTCTTCCAAGCCATGGTCCACGCTATCTTGCAGGTCATAGTCCACGCTGTCTTCCAAGTCATGGTCCACGTATCTTCCAAGCCATGGTCCACGTTATCTTCCAAGTTATGGTCCACGCTATCTTCCAAGTCAACGTCCACCCTATCTTTCAACCCATGGTGCACGCTATCTTCCAAGTCATGGGTCATACTATCTTCCAAGTCATGGCTCATACTATCTTCCAAGTCATGGTCCATGCTATCTTCCAAGCCATGGTCATCGCTATCGTCAAAGCCAGGGTCCAGGGTTTCTTTCAAGCCATGGTCTACGCTATCTTGCAGGTCATGGTCCACGCATCTTCCAAGCCGTGGTCCACGTTATCTTCCAAGCCATGGTCCACGCTTTTTTGCAAGCCATGGTCCACGCTATCTTCCATGCCATGGTAAACGCTATCATCCAAGCCATGGTCCACGCTATCTTCACAAGTCATGGTCCACGCTATCTTCCAAGCCATGGTCCATGTTATCTTCTTCCAAGCCATGGTCCACGCTATCTTCCAATCCATGATCCATACTATCTTCCAAGCCATGGTTCACGCTATCTTCTAAGCCTTCGTCCATATTATCTTCAAAGCCATTGTCTACGCTATCTTCCACGCTATCTTCCAAACTGGGTCCACGCTATCTTGCAAGCCATGGTCCACGCTCTCTTCCAAGGCATAGTTCACGTATCTTCCAAGCCATGGTCCACGCTATCTTCCAAATCACGGTGCACGCTATCTTCCATGCCATGGTGCACGCTATCTTCCATGTTTTGGTCCACGCTATCTTCTAACCCATATTGCACGCTATCTTCCAAGTCATTGTAAACGCTATATTCCAGCCATGGTTCACGCTATCTTCCAAGCATTGGTGCACGCTATCTTCCAAATCACGGTGCACGTTATCTTTCATGCCATGGTAAACGCTATCTTCCAAGCCATGGTCCACGCTATTTTCCAATCCGTGGTCCACGCTATCTTCCAAGCCATGGTCCGCGCTATCTTCTAAGCCATGGTCGACGCTATCTTCCAAACCACGGAGCACGTTATCTTCCATGCCATGGTAAACGCTATCTTCCAAGCCATTATCCACGCTATTTTCCAAGCCATGGTCCACGCTATCTTCCAAGCGATTGTCCGCGCTATCTTCTAAGCCATGGTCCACGCTATCTTCCAAGCCATGGTCCACGCTATCTTCCAAGCCATATTGCACGCTATCTTCCAAGCCATTGTGTAGGCTATCGTTCAAGTCATGGTCCACGCTATCTTCGAAGCCACGGTACACGCTATTTTCCAAGCCATTGTCTATATTATCTTCCAAGCCATGGTGCACGCTGTCTTCCAAGCCATGGTCCACGCTATCTTTCAACCCATGGCGCACGCTATATTCCAAGTCATGGTTGAAACTATCTTCCAAGCAATGGCCCACGCTGTCTTTCAGGTCATGGTCCACGCTGTCTTCCAAGCCATGGTCCACGTATCTTCCAAGCCATGGTCCGCGCTATCTTCCAAGCCACGGTGCACTCTGTCTTCCGTGCCATGATGCACGCCATATTCCATGCCATGGTAAACGCTATATTCCAAGCCATGATGCACGCTATCTTCCAAGTCGTGGTCCACGCTGTCTTCCAAGCCATGGTCCACAATATCTTCCAAGCCATGGCCCACGCTATCTTCCAAGCCGTGGTCCACGCTATCTTCCAAGCCATATTGCACGCTATCTTCAAAGTCAAGGTCCACGCTATATTCCAGCCATGTTTCACGCTATCTTACAAGCTATGGTCCACGCTATCTTCCAAGCCATGGTCCACGCTTTCTTCCAAACCAAGGTGCAGGCTATCTTCTAAGCCATGGTCCACGCTATCTTCCAAGCCGTGGTCCACGCTATCTTCCAAGCCATATTGCACGCTATCTTCAAAGTCAAGGTCCACGCTATATTCCAGCCATGTTTCACGCTATCTTACAAGCTATGGTCCACGCTATCTTCCAAGCATTGGTTCACGCTATCTTCCAAGCCATGGTCCACGCTTTCTTCCAAACCAAGGTGCACGCTATGTTCCATGCCATGGTGCACGCTATCTTCCAAGTCATGGTCCACGCTTTCTACCAATCCATGGTGCAGGCTATCTTCTAAGCCATGGTCCACGCTATCTTCCAAGCCACGTTGTACGCTGTCTTCCAAGCCATGGTGCACGCTCTCTTCCTAGTCATGGTCCACGCTTTCTACCAATCCATGGTGCAAGCTATCTTCTAAGCCATGGTCCACGCTATCTTCCCAGCCATGTTGCACGCTGTCTTCCAAGTCATGGTGCACGCTATCTTCCAAGCCATGGTACGCGCTATCTACCAAGCCATGGTACACGCTGTCTTCCAAGCCATGGTCTATATTATCTTTCAACTCATGGTGCACGCTATCTTCCAAGTCATGGTCCACGCTGTCTTACAGGTCATGATCCACGTTGTCTTCCAAACCATGGTCCACGCTATCTTCCCTGTCATTGTGCGCGCTATCTTCCATGCCATGGTGCACGCTATCTTCCAAGCCATTATTCACGCTATCTTCCAAGCCATGGTCCGCGCTATCTTCCAAGCCATGGTCCGCGCTATCTTCCAAGTTACAGTCGGGTTGCCAGAGTGGGCTTCCAGAGTTCCGTTGTGTCTTTCACTGCGAGTGTCGTAGCTTCCATCTGTATCGTAGTTAGAAGTGTAAGGTAGACCAGATTTCCTTCAGGTTGTTTTTTGTTACTGCTGTTTTTGTTTCAAAGTAAGAGGTGACATGTGGAAAAAGACACTTATGTACAGTTCAGGACATTTATTAAAGGAAACGTTTCGCCACGAGTGGCTTCTTCAGTCCTAATACAGAGAAAACTAAGAAAACACACATATATATAGTGGTGGGAGTCAGGTGAGGTGAAGCGTGGGTAGAGGTGGTAGTAGTAGTAGTAGTAGTAGTAGTAATGGAACTAAGGAGGTGAGGTAGAGAGGGACCTGCTGGCATCAAGTAACACCAGTTCCCAGGATGGGTAATATCCTCTTGCTTAATAATTTTGAAATACTGTAACTACCGGACTTTTGCTTTATAGTGTTACTGACAGAAATAAAGCAAAAGTCCGGTAGTTACAGTATTTCAAAATTATTAAGCAAGAGGATATTACCCATCCTGGGAACTGGTGTTACTTGATGCCAGCAGGTCCCTCTCTACCTCACCTCCTTAGTTCCATTACTACTACTACTACTACTACTACTACCACCTCTACCCACGCTTCACCTCACCTGACTCCCACCACTATATATATGTGTGTTTTCTTAGTTTTCTCTGTATTAGGACTGAAGAAGCCACTCGTGGCGAAACGTTTCCTTTAATAAATGTCCTGAACTGTACATAAGTGTCTTTTTCCACATCTTGTCGGTATCACCATACCATTTCCTCTAAGAGGTGACATCCTGGGCGGAGCAGCCTGCTTCCTGTATTCTAGATCGATTAACATTATGCACTTCATAATGGATTGGACTATTATTGTTAGGTAAATAAATGTATACTGATGCAACTAATGTGACATTTTATTGTGGCAACGTTTCGCTCTCCAGGAACTTTGTCAAGCCGTTACGAATATTAATTGCATCTGTATCCATTTATCTAATATTTTGTTGGTAATTCTAAAATAATTACTGTACGTTACACTTACTAATTAACCACAAAAAAGAGCAGCATCACGAAGCGACAGCAAGAACTGATTGATAAGGGTTGGCGACGTAGTGGTAAATATCGCTATAAATCAACTGTGGATAAAGCTTGTTGCCTTGTGTACGCCATAAAGTAAGCATTCACCAATATTGCAATCAATTATTATAATGACACCAGTAAATTTGTTGCAATGATTAAGTCTCCACCGTTGCTTGAGGTGAATCTAAATAATTTCACTGTTTACAGGATGATTGTCTCTGACGCAGCGCCTTACCGTCAAGCTTACAACAGGGATCAGTGATGTACTGGTGTGGTGTATTGTGGTTATCAGAGGAAATTCTGATGACCATCAAGACACCAGATCTTGAGATTCTCTCACGATCCTCAGACCCTTAGAGAATCTCCTCTAATGAGTACCATTACTCTCTCTCTCTTTCTCTTGGAAGAACGTGAAAACAGTTAATCTTTCAGGGAACTATTATATAAATAAAGGCACACAGTGTGCCCGTGGCTTTGTACATATACCTGTGCCTTTGGACACATGAACATTTGGACGCCTTCATATGGGTGTTGTGATTTCTATCCATAACCATTTCTGTTGCATAAGTCAAATATTCATTTATATTTTACTACAAGCCAGCTTGTATTACATATGTAAAGAGAGAGAGAGAGAGAGAGAGAGAGAGAGAGAGAGACAGAGAGAGACAGAGAGAGAGAGAGAGAGAGAGAGAGAGAGAGAGAGAGAGAGAGAGAGAGAGAGAGAGAGAGAGAGGAGAGAGTGAGAGAGAGAGAAAGAGAGAGAGAGAAAGAGAGAGAGAGACAGAGAGAGAGACAGAGAGAGAGAGACAGAGACAGAGAGAGAGAGAGACTTATGACTTAGCGAGAGTGAGTGTTCCTGCACTCCAAATGAAATAAATAATATCAAAGTACGTAATGGTGTGAGGTGTTATAGTGAGCTAGTGACTGGTGAGTCACCACAACCACATTTATTGCAATAAGAACATAAGAAAGAAGGAACACTGCAACAGGCCTACTGACCCATGCGGAGCAGGTTCATGGTGTCCCCCCGGATTAGATCAATGACCCACCCCCCGGATTATCCCAGTGATCAACCCAGTCTGGGAAACAGTAGGGAAAACAGTAGGGAAACACTAATTAATAATCTTGAGGTTAATGATGAGCTTGGGGAAAGTGATCACAAATCACTCAGTTTTAATATATCATGGAATTCCCCTAATAATGACAATCAAGTCTCTGTCCCTGACTTTCGCTTGGTTGATTTCATAGGACTGAAAAATTACTTAGGTGGGCTGAACTGGAATGACCTGACTAAGGGTCAGGTAGGTGGTGATGGTTGCCGATATGACGCTTTCCATGGCATAGTTCTAGCTGCTCAGTCAAATTATGTTCCAAATAGGGAAATCAGATCAAACAAAAATGATCCTAAATGGATGAACAATAGATTAAAATATCTGATTGGTCAAAAGAGAGGCATATATAGGCAAATCAAAAGAGGAGAGGGGCAATTAAGAAATCAATATATTCAGTTAAAGAGAGAAATAAAAAAGGGAATTAGAAAAGCAAAAAGAGATTATGAGGTTAAAGTTGCAAGAGAATCGAAGACTAACCCAAAAGGATTCTTTCAGGTATACAGAAGTAAGATCAGGGACAAGATAAGCCCACTCAAAAGTTCCTCGGGTCAGCTCACGGACAGTGATAAGGAAATGTGTAGAATTTTTAACACATACTTCCTCTCAGTTTTTACACAGGAGGATACCAGAGATATTCCAGAAATGATAAATTATGTAGAACAAGACAATAATAAACTGTGCACGATTAGGGTCACAAGTGACATGGTCCTAAGGCAGATAGATAAATTAAAACCTAACAAATCCTCAGGCCTTGATGAACTGTATGCAAGGGTTCTAAAGGAATGTAAAGAGGAGCTTAGCAAACCTTTGGCTAATCTTTTCAACATATCACTACAAACTGGCATGGTGCCAGATAAGTGGAAAATGGCAAATGTGATACTTATTTTCAAAGCAGGTGACAGGTCCTTAGCTTCGAACTATAGACCAATAAGCCTAACCTCTATAGTGGGAAAATTTATGGAGTCAATAATTGCCTAGGCAGTTTGTAGCCACCTTGAAAAGCATAAATTAATCAACGAATCTCAGCATGGTTTTACAAAGGGGCGTTCCTGCCTTACGAATTTATTAACTTTTTTCACTAAGGTATTTGAGGAGGTAGATCATCGTAATGAATATGATATTGTGTATATGGACTTCAGTAAGGCTTTTGACAGGGTTCCACATCAGAGACTATTGAGGAAAATTAAGGCACATGGAATAGGAGGAGAAATTTTTTCGTGGATAGAGGCATGGTTGACAAATAGGCAGCAGAGAGTTTGCATAAATGGGGAGAAATCAGAGTGGGGAAGCGTCACGAGCGGTGTTCCACAGGGGTCAGTGTTGGGCCCCCTGCTGTTCACAATTTACATAAACGACATAGATGAGGGCATAAAGAGCGACATCAGCAAGTTTGCCGATGACACCAAAATAGGCCGTCGAATTCATTCTGACGAGGACATTAGAGCACTCCAGAAAGATTTGAATAGACTGATGCAGTGGTCGGAGAAGTGGCAGATGCAGTTTAATATTGACAAATGCAAAGTTCTAAATGTTGGACAGGACAATAACCATGCCACATATAAACTAAATAATGTAGATCTTAATATTACGGATTGCGAAAAAGATTTAGGAGTTCTGGTTAGCAGTAATCTGAAACCAAGACAACAGTGTATAAGTGTTCGCAATAAAGCTAATAGAATCCTTGGCTTCATATCAAGAAGCATAAATAATAGGAGTCCTCAGGTTGTTCTTCAACTCTGTACATCCTTGGTTAGGCCTCATTTAGATTATGCTGCACAGTTTTGGTCACCGTATTACAGAATGGATATAAATGCTCTGGAAAATGTACAAAGGAGGATGACAAAGTTGATCCCATGTATCAGAAACCTTCCCTATGAGGATTGAATAAGGGCCCTGAATCTGCACTCTCTAGAAAGACGTAGAATTAGGGGGGATATGATTGAGGTGTATAAATGGAAGACAGGAATAAATAAAGGGGATGTAAATAGTGTGCTGAAAATATCTAGCCTAGACAGGACTCGCAGCAATGGTTTCAAGTTGGAAAAATTCAGATTCAGAAAGGATATAGGAAAGTACTGGTTTGGTAATAGAGTTGTGGATGAGTGGAACAAACTCCCAAGTACAGTGATAGAGGCCAGAACGTTGTGTAGCTTTAAAAATAGGTTGGATAAATGCATGAGTGGAAGTGGGTGGGTGTGAGTTAGACCTGATAGCTTGTGCTACCAGGTCGGTTGCCGTGTTCCTCCCTTAAGTCAATGTGACCTGACCTGACTAGGTTGGGTGCATTGGCTTAAGCCGGTAGGAGACTTAGACCTGCCTCGCATGAGCCAGTAGGCCTGCTGCAATGTTCCTTCTTTCTTATGTTCTTATGTTCTTATCTCCACTCAAGGATGGAGCACTGTACCAGACCCAGCAGCACAAGCTAGTCAGGTCCAACTCACACCCATCCACACCAACTAATGTATTTATCTAACCTATTTTTAAAACTACACAACATTTTAGCCTCAATAACTGTACTTGGGAGTTTGTTCCACTCATCCACAACTCTATTACCAAACCAGTACTTTCCTATATCCTTTCTGAATCTGAATTTTTCCAACTTGAAACCATTGCTGCGAGTCCTGTCTTGGCTGGAAATTTTCAGTACACTATTCACATCCCCTTTATTTATTCCTGTTTTCCATTTATACACCTCGATCATATCCCCCTAATTCTACGCCTTTCGAGAGAGTGCAAATTCAAGGCCTTCAGTCTATCCTCATAGGGAAGATTTCTGATACATGGGATCATCTTTGTCATCCTCCTTTGTACGTTTTCCAGAGCATTTATATCCATTCTGTAATACGGTGACCAGAACTGAGCAGCATAGTCTAAATGAGGCCTAACCAAGGATATATAGAGTTGAAGAACAACCTGAGAACTTCTATTATTTATACTTCTAGATATGAAGCCAAGAATTCTGTTAGCTTTATTGTGAACACTAATGCACTGTTGTCTTGGTTTTAGGTTACTGCTAACCAGAACTCCTAAATCCTTTTCCCAATCGGTAGTATTAAGATCTACATTATTTAGTTTATATGTGGCATGGTTATTTAACTCTCCAACATTTAGAACTTTGCATTTATCAATATTAAACTGCATCTGCCGCTTCTCCGACCATTGCATCAGTCTATTCAAATCATCCTGGAGTGCTCTAGTGTTCTCATTAGAATGAATTGGACGGCCTATTTTGGTGTCATCAGCAAATTTGCTTATGTCGCTATTTATTCCTTCATCTATGTCGTTTATGTAAATTGTGAACAACAACGGGCCCAACACTGACCCCTGAGGAACACCGCTTGTAACTTGCCCCCATTCTGATTTCTCCCCATTTATGCAAACTCTCTGCTGTCTATTTGTCAACCATGCCTCTACCCAGGAAAAAATTTCTCCTTCTATTCCGTGTGCCCTAAGTTTCCTCAATAGCCTCTGGTGTGGAACTCTATCGAAAGCCTTACTGAAGTCCATATACACAATATCATATTCATTACCATGATCTACCTCCTCAAACACCTTAGTGAAAAAAGTTAGTAAATTAGTAAGGCAGGAACGCCCCTTTGTAAAACCGTGTTGAGAATCATTAATCAATCTGTGCCTGTGAAGATGGCTACGAACTGCTTCTGCAATTATTGATTCCATAAATTTTCCCACTATGGAGGTAAGGCTTATTGGTCTATAGTTCGAAGCCAAGGACCTGTCACCTGCCTTGTAAATAGGTATTACATTTGCCATTTTCCACTTATCAGGCACTATGCCAGTTTGTAGTGATATGTTAAAAAGATTAGCCAAAGGTATGCTAAGTTCCTCTTTACATTCCTTTAACACTCTTGCAAACAGTTCATCAGGACCTTGGGATTTGTTAGGTTTTAGTTTTTCTATTTGTCTGAGGACCATGTCACTAGTTACCGCAATCGTACATAGTTTATTATCATCCTGTTCTACGTAATCTATTATTTCAGGAATATCGCTAGTACGTATTTTCCTGGGTGAAAACTGAGGGGAAGCAGGTATTTAGAATTTCACACATATCCTTATCACTGTCAGTGATCTGACCAGAGTTACTCTTAAGTGGGCCAATCTTGTCCCTAATCTTACTTCTGTATACCTGAAAGAACCCTTTTGGGTTAGTCTTTGAATCCCTTGCGACCTTACCCTCATAATCCCTTTTTGCTTTTCTTATTCCTTTCTTTATTTCTCTCTTTAACTGAATATATTGATTTCTTAACTGCCCGTCCCCTCTTTTGATACGCCTATATATGCCTCTCTTTTGACCAATGAGATGTTTTAATCTATTGTTCATCCATTTGGGATCATTTTTGTTAGATCTAATTTCCCTACTCGAAACAAAAGTTGTCTGGGCAGCTAGAACTATGCTCTGAAAAACGTCATATTGGCAACCAAGATCACCTACCTGACCCATAGTTAGGGTATCCCAATTTACCCCACCCAAGTAATTTTTCAGTCCCATGAAGTCGGCCAAGCGAAAATCTGGGACCGCTGATTGCAGTTATCTGGGTAATTCCATGATATATTGAAACTAAGTGATTTGTGATCACTTTCCCCAAGCTCATCATTAACCTCAAGATTATTAATTAGTGAATCTTTGTTGGCAAGAACCAAGTCAAGCAGATTGTTTCCTCTAGTTGGTTCTGTCACAACCTGTTCTAAAAAGCAATCCTGAACCGCATCAAGAAAGTCACAAGACTCAAGATTTCCTGTCATATTGTTCCAATCAATTTGTCTAAAGTTAAAATCTCCCATTATCACAACATTTTCATATCTAGATGCCTTATGAATTTCGTCCCATAACAGCTTGCTGCACTCCCTATCAAGGTTTGGGGGCCTATAAATCACACCCAAAATTAGTTTGTCACGACCCTCGAGAAACTGAAGCCAAACTGATTCTGTGTTCGATGTTTCTAATCTTATATCATGTCTAAGACAACAATTTAAATTTTCTCTGACATACACCACCACCCTTCCTGCTGACCCTATCAGTGTGGAATAGTTTATAACCCTGTATGTTGCATTCAGAAGGCATTTCTCTATCTTTCAGGTCTAACCAGGTCTCTGTTATACCAATAATATCTATATTACCTACACTTGCAAGTAATTTTAGCTCATCTATCTTATTTCTTAGACTCCTACTATTTGTATAGTAAACCTTAAGGGAGCTAGTCACTCGTTGCCCTCTGCTATCTCTCTTTGTTTGTTGATCAGTTGATTTCCCATTTCTAGCAACATTATTTTGAATATTGTCTTTTAAACATATCCCTGAGGTATCCCAGTAATAACTGCTGTTTTTAACCCTAATGCTGCAGCCTGACTGTTTCCCACAAACATCCATACCTCTATAATATATCAGTTTAAATTCCTAGACATGTCATCAATTACGCTCTCAATTGAATTGGCTAATGCAACCACTCCATCCCCAGAGAGATGAACCCCATCCCTTGCATACATATCACGTTTGTCAAAGAACAGGTTCCAGTTATCAATGAATGGGATTGCAAGTTCCTTGCAGTACCTGTCTAGCCAGCAATTTATACCAATTGCCCTAGACATCCATTCATTGCCCACTCCCTTTCTAGGCAAGATGCTACATATGACTGGGATCCCTCCCTTAGACCTGACTACTTGTATGGCTGACCTGTACTTATCCAGCAGCTCCTCTCTCCTGCTCTTCCCAATGTCATTACCCCCAGCGCTAAGACAGATAATTGGCTTGTTCCCATTACCTGCCATAATATTATCCAACCTGCTTACTTTGTCACCAACACCAGCTCCAGGATGACACACTCTCTCTCTGACCTTTCTGTCTCTGTTACAAAATGCACGGTCCATATATCTTACCTGAGAATCGCCTACTATTAAAATATTCTTACCTTGATTAGCAGGGGAATCAGTGGTACCTTCAACCTCACTAACCACTGAAGTACACTCGTCTTGGAGAACGGAGAATCGATTTCCTACCTTCACATCTTCTCCATTAACTCTCCTCATCTTCCTTCTTCCTGAACTGTGAACCACTACCACTTAAAGCAGCTGCCACTATCACTGCTGGTGACAATTTCTACCTTACCAGCTAAATCCTTCTCACACTCGCTCCCAAACTCATCTATGCGAAGCTTCAGCTTCCTATTTTCCTCCTGAAAAAGTAGAATCTCCTTCTTCAACACATGAACCTGGGATTATAAAGCATTACAACAAGCCATAGTATGGGTAACAGCCCACGCTAACTCCCAAGGGCTTAGCGGTATGTCCGCACTTGACCACTGACCTCAGTGTACTGACCACTGACCTCAGTGTACTGCACCACTGACCTCAGTGTATACCACAGCAGTCACAACGTGTATACACAGCAGTCACAGCGTGTATACCGCAGCAGTCACAGCGTGTATACCACAGCAGTCATAACGTGTATACCACAAGTCACAACGTGTATACCACAGCAGTCACAGCGTGTATGCCACAGCAGTCACAACGTGTATACCACAGCAGTCACAGCGTGTATACCGCAGCAGTCACAGCGTGTATACCGCAGCAGTCACAGCGTGTATACCACAGCAGTCATAACGTGTATACCACAACAGTCACAACGTGTATACCACAGCAGTCACAGCGTGTATACCACAGCAGTCACAGCGTGTATACCACAGCAGTCACAGCGTGTATACCACAGCAGTCACAGCGTGTATACCACAGCAGTCACAGCGTGTATACCACAGCAGTCACAGCGTGTATACCACAGCGGTCACAGCGTGTATACCACAGCAGTCACAACGTGTATACCACAGCAGTCACAGCGTGTATACCACAGCAGTCACAGCGTGTATACCACAGCAGTCACAGCGTGTATACCACAGCGGTCACAGCGTGTATACCACAGCAGTCACAGCGTGTATACCACAGCAGTCACAGCGTGTATACCACAGCAGTCACAGCGTGTATGCCACAGCAGTCACAGCGTGTATACCACAGCAGTCACAGGGTGTATACCACAGCAGTCACAGCGTGTATACCACAGCAGTCACAGCGTGTATACCACAGCAGTCACAGCGTGTATACCATAGCAGTCACAGCGTGTGTACCACACCAGTCACAGCGTGTATACCACAGTAGTCACAGCGTGTATATCTCAGCATTCACAACGTATACACCATAGCAGTCACAACGTATACACCATAGCAGTCACAACGCACATAGCACAGCAGTCACAGCGTGTATACCACAGCAGTCACAGCGTGTATACCACAGCAGTCACAGCGTGTATACCACAACAGTCACAGTGTGTGTGCCACAGCAGTCACAGCGTGTATACCACTGCAGTCACAACGTGTATACCATAGCCGTCACTACGTGTATACCACAGTAGTCAGAGCGTGTATACCACAGCATTCACAGCGTATATACCACAATAGTCACAGCGTATATAACATAGCAATCACCGTGTATGTACCACAGCAGTCACAGCGTATATAACATAGAAATCACCGCATATGTACCATAGCAATCACAACGTACTGCATACTCCAATATGGATCTGACGTGCACGGTGTACAGAATCTTGATGTGCGCCTCAGATGTGCTCGGATGTGTGTGCTCGGTATTATACTCACCTCAAGATCCTTTTCCTTGAGTAAGGTTGACAGTCTTTGGCCACCTAACCTGTACTCTTTCTGCGATCTTCTTTGACACCTCCTCAATCTTCATGACTTTGCACTTGGTGGGGTTAAACTCCAGTAGCTAGTTGTTGAACCAGGCCTGTAGCCTGTCCACATCACTTTTTTGTTCTGATCTTCGTCAACTTGAATTTTCCGTATTAGCATCAAGTCGTTTGCAAACAGCGACACCTCTGAATCTATTCCTTCCGTCATGTCCTTCACAAATACCAGAAACAGCACTGGCCTAGGACTGACCCTTGTGAAACCTCACTCGTCACAGGTGCTCACTTTGACACCTCGTCACGTACCATCACTCGTTGTTTCCTTCCTGTTAGGTATTCTCTGATCCATTGCAGTGCCTTTCCTGTGTGTGTGTGTGTATGTGTGTGTGTGTGTGTGTGTGCGTGTGTGCGTGTGTGTGTGTGTGTGTGCGCGTGTGTGTGTGTGTGTGTGTGTGTGTGTGTGTGTGTGTGTGTGTGTGTGTGTGTGTGTGTGTGTGTGTGTGTGTGTGTGTGTGTGTGTGAGTGTGTGTGTGTGTTGTTATGTGTGCGTGAGAGAGAGAGAGAATTCACCTATTTGTGGTTGTAGGGTTGAACCCCAACTCCTGACCCCACCTCTCCTATTGGCTGCTACTGGTTTCACTCTTCCCTTGCTTCGTGAACCCTATCGAACTTATTCGTAAAACTGTAATTGTATCCCGCCTCGACGTCCAAGTCGTTTCACTTCAAGAGCATAAAAAAATGTTGCTAGACATCACTGTAACTAATATGTGCTTTTAACTTTCAGATATACCCTCGTGTATCTGTTTCCCGCCTCTTGAGGAGACTTTCCTTTCCACCCTATAAACTCCTCTCAAAAATATATGACAAAAAGGCACAATACCGTGACTGGAACGATACACAAATAACCCGCACATAAAAGAGAGAAGCTTACGACAACGTTGTTTCGGTCCGACTTGGACCATTGACAAAGTCACACTGACTTTGTCAATGGTCCAAGTCGGACCGAAACAACGTTGTCGTAAGCTTCTCTCTTTTATGTGCGGGTTATTTGTGTATAACTCCTCTCAATATTTTGTATGTCGTTCTGCCCTCTATTGTCATCAAGATTAACTCCTCTGTTGTTCACTGTATTGTATTGAAAAATCCACCTGGCTAGAGAAACGTTTTCTCACTAAAGATTCCAAAAAATGAAAAAAATAGCGCAAATGTCTCATTCTTCAACCAGTCAGTTTCCAAAACCATTTCCTATAATCTCTGATCATAGCTCATGCTGCTTTGCTGTGGAAATAGTCTCATACAATACTCTGTACAATCTTATGTATGCACCCGCGTATACGTAGCACCTATACGTGGTTGAAGGTTTCGAGTCTTTTCTCCTGGCACTGCCTCTCAACTTGACGCTTGCCAGATTCACTCCATTCTAGCCATGTAGTCCATGCATGGAGCCTGCCTCTACTACTTCGTCGTCCATTTCATTCCACTTCCTAACTACCCTAAAGATGAAGAAATATTTCTTAGCGTCGCTATAACTCATCTGGAGTTTTAATTTCTAGTTATGTACCTGTATTACACCTCTCAATCGATCTAACCCTATTTACCCTATCAATTCATGTGAAAATCTTGTATGACGTTATCAAGTCTCCCATGGTTCTTCTTTCCTATAACTTCAAGTTCAGATCCCGTAGCCTTTCCTCGTACTTATACTTCCTAGCTTTGAAACAAGAATCGGTGTATACTCTGCACTTTCTCCATTTTCTTAATATGCTACATCAGGTGTGGGCTTCAAGATGGAACTGCGTACTCCAAAATGGACCTGACAAAAATTGTATAAAGGGCTAAGAAGGACTCTTTGTAGAGCTTCCTGAAGGTTTCTCTTAGATTTGTGAAACAATCATTGGTTGCAGAGGTTACTCGGTTGATGTGAGTCTCTCTCTGTGAGTGGGATCTACAGCCTCTGTCCCCCAAGCTTGTACTCAGTGTCTGGTCTTCTTGCCCCTTGCGTTTCGTGGGGTTGAATTTAAGTAACCACTCGTTTTATCAATCTTGCAGCTTATTCAGGTCCATTTGCAACCATTTCTTGTCATTATCAGTTTTTATTGGCCTCACTAATTTTGAATCATCAACAAACACGAATACATCTGACCCAGTCCCATCTGGTATATCATATTACCAGAAACAGTACTGGATCTGATACCGATCCTTGCAGGATCCTACTTGTTACCAGTCGTCATTCAGACATCTGTTCTGAGACAATCCCACTTTGTTTCTTTCCCCTAGAAGATTCTTTGAGCTACTGGAGTACATTCTTTGTAATTCCTACTTACACCTCAAGTCTTAGCCCAGTCTCTTGGGAAGGTACAGCATCAAATGCCTTCTTGCAGTCCAAGAATATGCTGTCCAACCTTCCCTCTATCTCTCTTGCCTTACTTTCTGTCACTTTGTCACAGAAATCCTACAGGTTCGTAAGACAAGTTTTGTTATATCAAGCTCGTGCTAGTTATTGCTCATGAAACCCCCTCTCTCCAAGTGCTACACCACTCTCCTAATTATCTTTTCCATTAGTTTACATTATCTGCATGTTAGTGATACTGGTCTCTTGTTCAACACTTTCTGTCTTCCCCTTTCTTAAATATGGGGACTACATTCTCTGTCTTCCAGATCTCTGGCAACTGTCCCATGCTCAGAGAATATTTGTTGATCTTAGTTAGTGGATCAGAATGTGTTTCTGCTCCCTCTCACTGAATCCATGGTGACACCTATTTAGGTATCGTTGAAGAGTCATACAAAAAACGTATTGTCCAGTAGAGGAATGGATATAATTAATACTCTACATAAGGCTACATTATGATTATTATAATATACAGGGAATGGTCACTACCCATTATAGAAAAATTTTCAATCAGTTTTGATTTATCCAGCACACAATTATTTTCACCTCTTCCCTGCTGTGTGTATGGCATCTAATTTACATCGATACAAACTTTACCATTAGTTTCCTTGTAATGTCTCTGTTTTCTAACAGTAGGGTTATACACTACCAGTAATTTGATGAATAACACATGTGTAACACCTTTGTTAATGAAGACGTTTTGCCATCCAGTTGCTTTTTCAGTTGAGTGCAGAGATTGCATCTTAGAGACAGTCAGACGTCCACCAGTCCTTGTAATACTGATACACAGGTGTTGCTTATGACTTATTAACCAGCCTCTGTTTGCACTGAGAACATCTCTTCCCATTTATTCCTTCCTTCTTCAATCGAATTACCTGGTTTTATTAGTGTCGCCTTTCTCCTGATGTGAATGTGAAGCAAGTTTGGCTTTTGCTATTATTTTATTCTCAAAATGTCGCTCAGCTTCTCTCCTCATCATTGTAAATTTGTTTCTTTGTTCTCGTCTATCCTTCACCTCCTCTAGCTTCACACACTCTCGTACTTTTCTTTTTCTACCTCTGTGACTCTGGTTGAACTAATAGTTCAATAATATTTTTTTTACCATTTCCCCTTCTTCTTCTCCTGCTTCTTCTTCTTCTTCTTCTTCTTCTTCTTCTTCTTCTTCTTCTTCTTCTTCTTCTTCTTCTTCTTCTTCTTCTTCTTCTTCTTCTTCTTCTTCTTCTATTTCTTCTTCTTATTCTTCTGAGTATGAAGTTCTCCTTTGCCTCCCGGCATTTTCTTGTTAGTTCTCCTTTGCGTCCTGGCATTTCCTTATTCGTTGACTTTTCTTCCAGTTTTCTTTCTGAATTCACTGCGTTCAGAAATTCCCTCATCTCTTCAAAATTCCTTATTCTAAAGTCTGGTTTTCCGTCCCCTCTGCATCCCATTCTTCCCTTAGTATTCTATTTCACCAATATTAGATGTGTTTATGGTAAATAATAGATCTTGTTTGCATATCTGTCTTCTTTTTTTCTCTCTATTTTTCTTGTCGTATCCTTGACATGTTGGTACATGAAGTTTTTCTTAATTACTTCCACTATCTTAATCCTCCATGTTTCTGGTCCTTCATGTGGTTCCCAGTTTTCACCATCTATATTTTTCTGTAGTTGAGGTCACTTATAATTTATAGAATTGCTTTGGCCATATGAGCTCACCCTGCTGCTTCTGCCATGGTATCAAATATTGCTTTTTTTTTTGTTATCGTCATTCTCTCGTCTCGTTCTCCTATTGTTTGGTGGGGGGTTGTACACCCGTACTATCATTTTGGGTCCCCCAGTCATGATTATGCTCACTATGTAGTCATTTGGCTCATTTCTTTTTATTTTCTTACCTCTTCTAACCTCAAGTGATTTTTAACTTGCAGTGGCACTCCACTTCTCATGTTTCCTCTATATTTCCTTATTACTCAGCGTCCTGCTGGGAATACTGCATTCATTATTTATTTTAGCTTTTTATGTGTAATAGCACATTTTTAAGTGGTGTTACACTGTAGTCGTACTTATCAAGGCGTTTCCAAACTCAGTGTACAATACATCTGAATTTTGTTCTCTTCCAGTTTCGAGGATGATATTGCAATGTCCATCGATCACGTATCTGAATTCACACTACCCTGGGTTGTGGCAATCATTATGATTCCAAGTGATTGGAAATTTTGCTTCTTAAAACCCTTTTAAAAATCATATTAATATGTAACATTACTACAGTCGGTTTATAGTTTTCTGAAGTTACTTTGTTACTACCTTCATGGAGTAGGATATATGGATATTTTTTAATGACTCTAAGAGGTCTGCTGTGTCCAGATTCCTCCACAGAATATTTAAAGCATGAATCTTTATCTGGGACAGAGGACATGAGCATGATAATAACACCTTCAATGTTAAGTGGAAATGCGGTTATTCCAGAAATTGAAGAGATGAAGACGGCGCTTTAAGTCTCATTCATGAAAAACTCATCTAAGTAGTCAACGTTTAGTCTAATTAGTCTGGTAATTCACTCATTTCTGTTTTATCTGTTTTATCGTCAGTGGCAGTTGTGATAAATGTTGTGTAAACTGTCTTTAATTATTCTTTGTTAGGTTAGGGAATGTCCATGTTAGTTATGTCAGGCGCACCTTTTCCGGTCTTCTTTTTTTTAAAATTCATGTTAAGCGTTAAATCCATGAGGGTCATTTAGCGCAAGACGTGGTGGAGACTTGATCCTCCGTCTGCTCAGCGCGAGACGGACGCGCTTCCTATCTGTGTTCACCAAATTATACTTTTATATAATTCCCATCATCCATAAACAGTAAAATAAAAGAATAGAAATGGATTTTATCGCTTCTAGCGTGTCGTTTACGTACATGTGAAACAGTACTGTTCTTACTACTGACCGTTCTGGGACCCCACTTGTTACGTTTGCCCATCTTGTTACGCCTTTCCCGGCTATCATTCTTTGCTTCATTTACCTTAAGTATCGTGTGATATACTGCAGTTTGTATGCGCACGTGATAATCAACTGTACGAGAGTTTTCTCATTTTTTGTATAATTATTTCCCTTAGATTTTTCCCCAAAATGGAATTTATATCGCTAATGAAATGCCGTCTGTGTAGGCTGTAATGTACTGATTTTATGACGGTAGTAGAGTGCCTACACTGGTTTGGGATATTTGCTGCTTAGAGAGACATCTAAATTGTCGTATCTGTGTGCCTCTGGCAAGGGAGTGATAGTGTGAATGATGGTGAAAGTGTTTCTTTTTCTAGTCACCCTGCTAGGTGGGAGACGGCCAACGCGTTAAAAAAGTTTGCTCAAATTCTTAAAAGATCCTAAGTACGAAACCCTTACTTTTTTAATAATTCATGTCAAGCGCTAAACCCATGTGGGTCATTCAACCTAGGTGAACTGGGGCACAGCAGGTGTGAGGAGACCTTACCAATCATCTCGCACAAAGAGGAAACTGAAGAACAAAAAGGCACAATACCGTGACTGGAACAATACACAGATAACCCCCACATAGGAGAGACAAGCTTACGACGACGTTTCAGTCTGACTTGAATAATTTACAAAGTCAGAAAGTCTTTGGCCCCTACCTTCACTTTTGCCTCCCTTCACCAATCACTCTCCCTGTCTGTTCTTGCCCCACCAACCACTCTCCCTGTCTATTCTTGCCCCATCAACCACTCTCCCTGTCTATTCTTGCCCCACCAACCACTCTCCCTGTCTATTCTTGCCCCACCAACCACTCTCCCTTCTTTGCACTACCACTACTACTTCCACTACCAAACTTACCCTTACCACTTCTACTACTACTACTACTTCGACTACCTGCCTTACCACTACTCCTCTCACCTCTCTTGTCCCGTCCCTACCAGCTGGCATTTATATACTCGCTCCATCTCTCTTTTCTGTTAGCATGACTTTGTAAATGGTCCAAGTCGGACCGAAACGTAGTGGTAAGCTCTGCTCTCCTATGTGCGGGTTATAAGAAACTGAACCTTGGTCCTTCAGGCTGTCTGCTAAGACACTGATCTTTGTACATATGAGTTTGCACGTGTTGTCTTGTTCGTTTGTCTCTATTGTAGATACATAGTAGGCATCTCGAGCATCATAACTTTTCTTAATCCTTCAGATGGAGGCCACTGCTTCTGAGTCGACCTGCGCGGAGGCCCAGGTGACCTGTGACGTGGAGAGCCTCAGCTTCGAAGTGCCGGCCACGTCCCCCATCACAGCCATCTTCTCCCAGACTCCTCGCTCTCCCCACATAACCTCTAAACTGGCCGAACTGGAGGCCAGGATGAAACAGCTGGGGGCGTCGACGGAGAGGGACGTGTCGCAAGACTGGTGGCCCTCCGATACTCCCTCCTCCAGTGTGGTTGTGGAGGAGGTGCCAAGAGGAGGGAGAAACCCATTTATAGTGAGTGTGGGAAGTGGAGGAGGAGAAAAAGAGGAACATGGAGGTCTGAGGAGTGTGGAAGAGGAGGAGGAGGTGTTCTTGCTACACGACACCGTTAACGAAGCGTCTCACAGAACAGACACGAGGTCGGAGCGCTGGGGCGGGGTGAGTTCTAGTGTTGGGACAGTGAGTGACGCTGAGAGTGAGGAGGACGCGAGTGCCAGACGAGTACGAGAGTACATAGCGTCACTCAGTGCCAGACTGAGACAGATTCCGGACCAGGAAGATATAGCCCGGGCATCTCCAGACTATATGGACACCCCGCCCACCTCAGCCACTTGCCCCGCAACTCCCCCGAACTCGGCTGCGAGAGCGTCGAACACCGCCACTGATGAGCTCCCTACTACGGGAACCCAGGTCCCACACAGCAGCGAGCAGCAGTCCTCCACCAGCACCCCGCCCACATCGGCAGCTCTCAGGAATTTGTACAGTAACAGACGTGCATCGGCCGATGTATCTCCTGCGTCGCCCACCATTTTTACTCTCAACATCAACAGAAGACTTTCCCTCGACACCCCTCCCAGCTCGGCCGGTTTGGTCACCGCCACCCCCCCGAACTCGGCCTCTTCTCAGCTCATGTTCGGCGACACTCCCCCCAGCTCTGCCGGGTACTCCAGCACTCCTCCCAATTCAGCTGGGCTGGCGGGGAGCTTCGAGGTGGGACATGGGGCGGGGCAGACGTTGAAAAGAGCCATGTCTTGCGACTCAGTGAGTTCAGACACCTCCGTCACCTTGGGTGAGCTGGAGGACACGTGTGGCCAGGTGACGGGACATCTCACCGTCCAGCTTATCTACGACAGGTGAGTACCCAGCCAACACACTCTCCTGCCTCTATTGTTTCATTCATGTCTTTTAATATCTGGGTTCAGTAGGGCTGCTCTCACTTTATTGGTTGGGGAAAAAAACTCACACGGGCCTCAGTGGTGCCTTCCTTGTGATGGGAGCGCGACAAGACTGTAAGGACATGGGTAAGCCAGCGGTCGCTGCTGCCAAGCCAGCAGCGATCGCAGGCTTACTCTTGGTGTTATACTGATGGGAAAGACTTACAACTGATATACTTAGCGCACTTACCACGTTAAGTTAATGGTCAGTACGCTAAGGTCAGTGATCATGAAAGGTCATCCAAGATCAAGATCAATAGAGTTTAGGTAAGACCCAATGGGGTGAGCGAGGATGACGGGACATGCGAAGAATAGCGTTGGAGAGGAGTATCCTTAGTCTTAGAAAAAGTGCCAGGGCTTAACTCAGCAGTTGAGCGCTCGTGGGATAGAACTGAAGAATCAGGAATGGCTAACGATGTAGAAGACACGAGTGGCAAGCTGCGCAGGCTGCATCTTAGACGTAGGTATCTAAATCTGGTAGGTGATTGGTCGCTGGAGATCGGCAGGAAGACGGGATGGAGAGGGAGGCAAACTTCGAAGTGATTGGTCGTTCAAGTTGAAGAGAGGTGTCAGTTGCGACATGACCGGTGGGTGATATTTCATCATTGCTGTGCTCATGAAACTGTAACTGCCATATTTGAAGACCTAGACTGAAAAATGGAACTAATATGGACGTTGTTCATATTAGCTCCATTTTCCAGTCGTGGAGCCGTTTTGAAGTCTTTTGTATGCAGATTTTGATATGAGGGCAATTTTAACGAGGTTGGTGAAATCGGCAGCTAGGTCTTCAAGTATGGCAGTAACAGTTTAATGTTCGCTACCAGGAGCAACAGTATATACTTGACAGATCCATGGTGTATGTTAAGGGCTGCTGCAGTTGCATACAACGACTGCCTGAGTGAATTACACGTGTATAAAGTGATAGGTTCAGTTGTTCTAAATTTTCCGTCGTCTTCCATTTCTTCAGGCATTTGTGAGGCTTGATGGGAAGGTTCAAGTGGTTGTGTCTTGGCTCTCTTGGCTTTTAGTGGTTGGAGCTGAGGTGATGGAGTTGATTCGTCATAGTAGAAATGGTGGTGGAAGTCGATGGTGGTTCCTCATTGGTGAGAATAACTGGTGTCCTCTCATTTGTGAGAGGACACCAAATGTGAAGCTGACGATTTCTGGTGTGCATTTCAGAATATCCTCTGAAGGAGGACATTCTGGGAATTTGAAGGCTGGCATATTGTTCAATGAAAAGAGTTCATTAATGGTCTTGTTGAAGAATCCAGGGCCAGCTACGTTATGCATGTGGGCAAACAACATGCAATAGTAAATATGTGTGGAAACACCGTCAGTTAGTGGAGAGAAGGGGGTGGCGGTTGGTGGCGTCTGTCGAGTGGCTTGCAGAAATGTCATCCTGTCCTAGCTGTCTGGAGGATTAGTGTGGAGCGATATAGAGCACCTTGGCTTGTAGAGTTTTTGTAATCTCAGGTTAAAGTGTTGAGGAGGTTCTACTTCTCCAAGAGGAAAATAGGAGGCTGAAAATTCGCCTAGATGGATTTGGGAGTGAGTGTATGAAGCGAGGAGTCGGTGTGGAGGAAAAGGTTACCAACATCGAGTTGAAGAGTGGCAACTGCTTCAAGTGGAATATGGTTTCTACTAAAGGTAGAAGTATCAAAATAAGGATGCTTAATAGAGAAGATCTGAAGGTAGGAAATCGATACTCTGTTCTCCAGGACAAGTGCACTTCAGTGGTTAGCGAGGTTACAGGTACCACTAACTCCCCTGCTAAACAAGGTAAGAAAATTCTGGTTGTGGATGACTCACAGGTAAGATGTATGGACCGTGCTTTCTATAACAGTGACAGCAGCATTAGACAGAGTGTGTGCTTCTCAGGAGTTGGTGTTGATGACATAGTCAACAGTTTGGATAATATTATGTCAGGTAATAGGATCAAGCCCATCATCTGTCTTAGTGCTGGTGGAAATGATATCGGGAAAGGCAGGAGACAAGTGCTGCTGAATAAGTGCAAGTCACGCATAGACGTAATTAGGTCTAAGGGAGGGGTCCCAATCATATGTAGCATCTTGCCTAGACAAGTACTGCGAGGAATTTGCAATCCTATTCATTGACAACTTGGATAAATTTTATGGCAAACATGATATGTATGCAAGGGATGGGGTATATCTCTCAGAGGCCGGAGTGGTTGCATTAGCCAACTCAATTAAGGAGGCCATTGTTGACTTGTCTAGGACTTTAAAATGTATGGGTGTGTGTGCAAAGCAGTCAAGCTGAAGTACAAGGTTTGAATTCAACAGATATTACCAGGATACCTCAGGGATATGTTTAATAGACAATATTCAAATTAAAGTTGCAAGTAAAGGCAAAGCATTTGATCAACAAACAAAGAGAGAGAGAGAAAGTAGAGGGCAGTGACTAGCTCCCTTAAGGTTTACTATACTAATAGAAGAAGTCTAAGAAACAAGATAGATGAGTTAGGATTTCTTGCATGTGCAGGTAATATAGATATTATTGCTATAACGGAGACCTGGTTCAACCTGAAAGATAGAGAAATGCTTCTGAATGTCATTTACAAGGCTATAACCCCTTCCACACTGATCGGGTCAACAGGAAGGGTGGTGGAGTGGCGGTATAAGTCAGAGAAAAATTAAATTGTTGAGTTAGACAAGACGTAAGATTAGAAGCATTGGACACAGAATCTGTTTGGCTACAGTTTCTCGTCGGTAGTGACAAATTAACTTTGGGTGTGATTTATAGGCCCCCATATCTTGATAGGGAGGGCCGTAAGCTGTTATGGGTCGAAATTCATTAGGCATCTAGATATGAAAATGTCGTGTTAATGGGAGATGTTAACTTTAGACAAACTGACTGGAATAATATGACAGGAAATCTTGTGTCTAGTGACTTTCTTGATACACTTCAGGGTTGCTTTTTAAAACAGTTTGTGACAGAAGCAGCCAGAGAAAACAATCTAGATTATTAATTAGTGATTCCTTGGGTCAGATAGGTGGTGCTGGTTGCCAATATGACGTTTTTCAGAGCATAGTTCTAGCTGCCCAGACAATTTATATTCCAAGTAGGGAAATTAAATCAACCAAAATGATCCGGAATTGATAAATAATAGATTAAAACATCTCATTGGTCAAAAGAGACTCATAATAGGCGTATCAAAAGAGGGGATGGGCAGTTAAGAAATCAATATATTCAATTAAAGAGATAAATAAAAAAGGAATAAGAAAAGCTAAAAGGGATTATGAGGCTAAAGTGGCAAGGGATTCGAAGACTAACCCAAAAGGCTTCTTTCAGGTATATAGAACTATGATTAGGGACAAAATTGGCCCACTCAAAAGTAACTCAGGTCAGATCACTGACAGTGATAAAAAATGTGTTAAATTTTTAACTCTTATTTCCTCTCAGTTTTTTATGCAGAAAGATACTAGCGAAATTCCAGAAATAATAAATTATGTAGAACAGGACGATAATAAACTACGCACGATTAGGGTAACTAGTGACATGGTCCTCAGACAAATAGAGAAATTAAAACAGAACAACTCCCCTGGTCCTGATAAACTGCTTGCAAGGGTTTTAAAGGAATGTACAGAGGAGCTTAGGAAACCTTTATAAATGTAATACCTATTTACAAAGCAGGAAACAGGTCCTTAACTTTGAACTATAGGCCAATAAGCCTTACCTCTATAGTGGGAAAATTTATGGAATCAATAATTGCCGAGGCCATTCGTAGCCATCTTGAAAGGCATAAATTGATTAATGAATCTCAGCACGGTTTTACAAAGGGGCGTTCCTGCCTTACGAATTTATTATCTTTTTTAACCAAGGTATCTGAGGAGGTAGATCGTGGTAATGAATACGATATTATGAACATGAACTTCATTGAAGCTTTTGATAAAGTTCCACATCAGAGACTACTGAGGAAAATTAGGGCACACGGAATAGGAGGAGAAATTTTTTCCTTATTAGAGGCATGAGTGATAGATATGCAACAGAGAGTTTGCATCATAGGGAGAAATCAGAATGGGGTGTTCCACAGGGGACAGTGTTGGGGCCCTGTATTGTTCACAATTTATATAAACGAAATTGATAAGGGAATAAATAGCGACATAAGCAAGTTTGCTGATGACACAAAAGTAGGTCGCCTAATTCATTATAATGAGGACATTAGAGCACTTCAGGAAGATTTGAAAAGACTGATGCGGTGGTCGGACTAAATGCAAAGTTTTATACGTTGGACAAGAAAATAACCATGCCACACATAAACTAAATGGTGTAGATCTTAATATTAATGACTGCGAAGAGGATTTGAGAGTACTGGTTAGCAGTAATCTAAAACCAAAACAACAGTGCATAATTGTTCACAATAAAGCGAACAGAATCCTTGGTTTCATATCATGGAGCATAAATAATAGGAGTCCTCAGTTTGTTCTTCAACTCTATATATATTTGGTTAGGCCTTATTTAGATTATGCTGCCCAGTTTTGGTCACCGTATTACAGAATGGATATAAATGCACTGGAAAACGTACAAAGGACGATATCTAAGTTGATCCCAGGTATCAGAAATCTTCCCTATGAGGATAGACTGAGGATCTTGAATCTGCACTCTCTAGAAAGGCGTAGAATTAGGGGGGATATGACTGAGGTGTATAAAAGGAAAACAGGAATAAATAAAGGGGATGTAAATAGCGTGCTAAAAATATCTAGCCAAGAGAGGACTCGCAGCAATGTTTTTAAGTTGGAAAAATTTAGATTCAGGAAGAATATAGGAAAGCACTGGTTTGGTAATAGAGTTGTGGATGAGTGGAACAAACTCCGGAGCGCCGTCATAGAAGCTAAGACGTTGTGTAGTTTTAAAAATAGGTTAGATAAATACATGAGTGGGTGTGGGTGGGTGTGAATTGAACCTGATTAGCTTGTGCTAATAGGTCTGATGCCGTGCTCCTTCCTTAAGTGAATGCGACCTGCCCTGACCTGACTATGTGGGTCATTGATTTAAGACGGGAGGTGACTTGGGCCTGCCTCGCATGGGCTAGTAGGCCTGCTGTAGTGTTTCTTCTTTCTTATGTTCTTATAAATCATCTTAAGTCCCTTGCAAGATAAACTAATGAGTAAGAAGGGCCTGGTTTGAGAAGAATCTACCTAGCATAGGCCAGTAAACTGACTGTAGTGCTCCTCTATCCTTATATTCTTAAGATTCAAGATAGTTACAAAGAAAACACAATCAAAAGGTCTTATAAATAGTGTTGTCCCTAGGGACAAACATCTGCTCTGAAGTACGTTTATTCTCTTCTCCGGGGCTGAACGTCCCCATTTAACGTGTTTCTTTTCATCTAATAATTTGTCCATGCAAAGTCCTGTCTTTCTTATGTACACTGAGTTACAAAGGGCTGCTGAAGACTGAAGATAACTGAAGAGACTGGATTATTAAATTGTTTGGAGAAGGCATTACTCTGGTTATAAGTACAGGATATCATCCTCACATCTCTATCAATTAGCCTTATCAAGAGGAATTCTGTTTAAAAGTCTGCTTAAAAAGAAATCATGTACAAGTTACTGAGGAATGGTGAAAGAGAATTTTCCATTGCAATACCATATTGTGAAGTGTAAAACTCACCAACAAACAATGCAGAATGAATAACCTGAATGAATGTACACACAAACAATGGAAAACTGTAAGTGCATAGGACTTCAGATAGAAATATCTAGTAAGTCATCCACTGGCACTTCTGTGTATAATGTAATATCAAAGCTAAGCATAATAAGGCAGTTATGGTAGCTAATTTATCCACTAAATCAAAGTTTCTCTTAACATTGCTGATGGAAACTTCTACAATAAGACTCATTATATCTACCAGTCATTTTGATCATTTATTGCCGGTGAATCATTGGAGTTAATTATGGGCGTGGCTGGTCTACTTGATTGATTTGTTTTAATCAATACATACACAGTGAAGACTAATTAGTTGTTATGATTTTTTTTATAATTAGTTAATCTTTACGTAGAGGTAGACGTTTATTCATTTATTGATTTTTCTATTAAATGAATAAAAAGGATTCAATTATCCGGATGCTTATTGCATCCGAATAATTCTCGAGATTATTGCAAGTGTAATCAAGGAAAGTAATCATACATACATGTATGTGTATGTGTGTTTGTATGTGAGTGTGTGTGTGAGAGAGAGAGAGAGAGAGAGAGAGAGAGAGAGAGAGAGAGAGAGAGAGAGAGAGAGAGAGAGAGAGAGAGAGAGAGAGAGAGAGAGAGAGAGAGAGAGAGAGAGAGAGAGTGTGTATGTGTGTATCTTTTACTTTCTTTAAGCAAATGTCGTCTCTCTCCCATATATCTCTTCATTCATTAAATTAATCTCTCTTACTCACTTTCACCCAATTTTATACCTTTCCCACTTTCCCTGCCATCATGATTCTATCTGCCCTTATTCTCTCCCTCATTTTATTTTCACTTTCCTCTCTGTTTCCTCTCTCTCCTTCATTGTGCATAGACTGACTACGACATTATTAAGTGCTAACTTAACATGTGTTAACCGTTCTAACTTTCTCTAACTCGTCATTATGCTGAATAACTTAACCTGACTCTGTGGAGTAGTCAGTTCAGGGAAACAAAACAAACGCCAATAAAAAGAGTTGATCTCGCTTCTTGTTAGCGCTGAAGCAGTAATAGTAGTAGTAGTAGTAGTGGCTATGGCAGTAATAGGAGTAGTGGTAGAAGTAATAGTAGTAATAGTAGCAGTGTTAGTAAAAGTAGTAGTAGCAATAGCAATAGTAGTAGTAGCTATGGTAGTAGTAGTAGTAGTAGCTATAGTAGTAGCAGTACTAGTATCAGTAGTAGTAAGGGTAGAAGTAGTAGTAGTATTAGTAATGATAGTAGTAGCAGTAACAATAGTAGAGGTAGTAGTAGTAGTAATAGCAGTAGCCCTAATGATAGTAGTAGTAGTAATAGCAGCAGCAGCAGCAGTAGTAGTAGTAGTTTCAGCGCCATAAGAAAATTTGTGGCATCACTACCTTATAAAAAGGTAGCATTTTCCTGCCTAGAAAATAAGTGTCAATCAGTCTGCTTTGACTGCTAGATGGACACTCAACTTTGACTGGTAGATGGACACTCAACTTTGACTGGTAGATGGACACTCAACTTTGACTGGTAGATGGATACTCAACTTTGACTGGTAGATGGACACTCAACTTTGACTGGTAGATGGACACTCAACTTTGACTGGTAGATGGACACTCAACTTTGACTGGTAGATGGATACTCAACTTTGACTGGTAGATGGACACTCAACACAGCACTTTTGCTTCTGTTCAAACCTATGCATTTTGAAAAAATAATCAGTAACACATACCGAATGTTTCCGTGTCCATGTGGGCATGTAAGGATGTCTACTGATATTGTGACAGTGGCAGTGATGTCATCTTGTCACCTGTCAGAAAGAGAGCGCAGGAAATAATAATCTCCTCATGGCATCATCTGTTATTGCATCATATGAGAAACTTAGAAAAATTCAAAATAATTTTTCTGATACTCAAAATCCAGGGGAAAAAAAACAGCATCTAGTACTGGAACTTTAATTAATTTAGATACAAAATTAAAAAGAATTCAGCGAAATGCTTAACTAACAGTAAGACTCGGTGTTCAGTGACCCACTAATCATCGTAAAGATTAACGACTCCAATGAGTTTCTCGTGAACGAGACTCAGAAACGCTAAAGATATCTCTATAATTTCTCTATAATTTGACTTCGAAGAAGCTCTTAATTTGATGCCTATGCACCCCGCCCCAAGACCCTGACTCGCAGAACTCCACATTCAAGAAGAATAAAGAGTCACAATACCGTGGCTGGAACAATTCACCAAAAACCCCTCACTTAGGAGAGAAACCTTAGGACGACGTTTCTGTCCGTCCTGGACCAATGCCAAGAAACCCTTATTACGTACTTTAAGTATTCTTAGGAGGAGTCTGGACACTGGAATCGTCCCACAATCATTGCAAACCACTGATATAGCTCCACTCCGCCAAACTGGCAGTAAAAGAATGGCAAAAAATATTGACTGATAGCGCTGATGTTCCATATTATCAAGATATTTTAAAAAGATTTTAAGAAGCAAGATTGCTAGTCACATGGAATTGCGGCATCAGCACAACGTAAATCAAAATGGGTTCAGAAAAGGTCACTCCTGCCTGTTGCAATTACTAAATCATTACGACATGGTCTTGGATATTCTGAGAGACAAGGAAAATGCAGATGTAGTGTTCACTGACTTTGTAAAAATACCTTTGACAAGTGCGACCATGGGTCAATTCCGAGCAAAATGCCTGCAAAAGGAATAACTGGAAAGGTAAGCAGGTGAATATCTGATTTACTAACAAAAATAACAAAACCGTAATAGCAAGTAGTAACAATAAATAATAACAGTGAATAGTAAACAGTGAAGTCAGTTAAATTTTCTGTTTCCCAAGGCACAGTATTCTCCCCATTTCGCCTTCTCATTCTCATATCTGACATAGACAGAAATATAAACCACAGCATTGTATTATTGTTTGCACGGTACTAGAATTTGAGTACCAACTATAGACAACACAGGATGCCTCCTTGTTGATAGAAACTAAGTCTTCCAGTGGGCTACTGAAAACAACAAAATTTTCAACGAGGACAAGTTTCAGTTACTCCGTTACGGAAGAAATGAGGAAAAGACATCGAGTTTAGAGTTCAGGAAATTTAAAAACAAACAGTAGAGCGAAAGTTTAACATGAGAAACCTGGGAGTAATAATGTCAGAATATCTCACAATCAAGGAGTATATAAATGTTATTATTATATTTGTAAGGAAAATGATAATTTGGATAACTAGAACTTTCAGAACAAGAGATGACAAGTCACCGATGATGCTCTTCAGGTCACTTGTTCTCTCTAGGCTTGAATATTGCTCTATTCTGACTGCCGCCCTTGAAGGCAGGTGAAACTGTAGAGATGGATAACGTACAGAGAACCTTCATACCTTGTACAAACTTAGTTAAGTAAGTATATCACAAGGAGCTATTGAAGTCCCTCTAACTGCACTCCTTAGAACGTAGGGGGGAAAGGTTTGTCGTAATGTACACCTGGAATGTTCTAGAAGGATAGGTTCCATACTGCACATCAAAATCACCACATTTAAAAACAAGAGACTTAACAGATGGTGGAAGACACCGCCAAACTGCACGCTGAGTACACTTAGGGATGAGTTAATAAGTGTCACATGAATATGGATCTTCAATACTACCTTCATGCATAAAGGAACTCAGCAAGTACTCAGGGCATTAGCTGATTAGCCAGGCTGTGGAACATATATTGGCCTGCAGAAGGCGGGCACAAACAGCCTGGTTGATCAGACCTGATCTAGGACCAGGCAGAGAGCCCCCGGAACTGTCTACAGGTAACATGCAGCTAATGTTGATAATTTGTAAAAGATAAAAAATAGGAATAACATTTATTGAATTAAATGGATTATTATCCTTTTATAAGTGCAATCTAGAAGGTAAACAATCTTTAAATCTGTTGGTGAACATAATGAGTATAAATCTTTCCGGTCCATCCCTGGCTGATAATGATTCAACGATCTTGGTTAATAAGTCCTACCTGTTTGTCCAAAGTAAAGTTTATCACTTTCCTAGCACGGGACTGCGTCAACTCCTGAGCGTTCTTCAGTATTTTGGTAGACATCATCTACTTATTGTTCATCTTGATCAGGAAACTGAAAAAAAACAAAATTTATCATCTCAATCTGCTAATTGTGTATTTCTAATTCTAATTATAAGACTCAATTCTTATTACCTAGGGATTTTTACATGATCAAAATTCTTTCCGTCATTTAAGGCTATAGTGAAGAAGCAATTGGGATATTTTTACCTTGTTCTCGTGTTAGTAACTTGAAGACAGCAGCAACATTTTTCACTTGATCAGAAAGGTTCTTATGTTGAATACACCTTTATGTATAACCATATATGTTGGTTAAGAAAAACACGTAAACAAAGACTTGGAAGAGAACCGAAACGTTTTGTAATGAATACGTCTTATTGTTTGCTTACGTGTTTTTATAGACCAAATGGTCGGTATCTATTATCAAGGTTTATACCATATCCATATATGTACATATGCACTTATATATATGTCGTGCCTAATAGGTAAAATTATTCAGTTAGCAAGAACTCATTTAAAAGTGAGCCCTTTTTTTTCATTTATACTAATGTAAAAAATGATAAATTTGTACCAAAAGAACCTTAGAAAACTTACCTAACCTTATTGTAACAAGGGCAATTTAATTTAGCCTATTCCAACTAAATATATTTTAGATAGGGTTACAAGAATTTATTAATAAATAAACACAATGAGATACATTTTTTTTCGTTAGGTTCAGAATGATTTTTGAGAAATTTTTGTATACACA
Source organism: Cherax quadricarinatus (assembly GCF_038502225.1). Taxonomy (NCBI): domain Eukaryota; kingdom Metazoa; phylum Arthropoda; class Malacostraca; order Decapoda; family Parastacidae; genus Cherax; species Cherax quadricarinatus. The sequence continues at coordinate 4,241,367 of NC_091294.1, read as the reverse complement.
AATTTTCGCTTGCCTTATTCGGAAAGTAGAGCGTTGCTATTTAAGCCAAAATCGCTAGTTTTACCTATATATATATATATATATATATATATATATATATATATATATATATATATATATATATATATATATATATATATATATATATATATATATATATATATATAAGGGTGTGATAAAAGAGAAAGAGGTAGCTTACGAGAGGTTTTTACAAAGCAGAAGTGTTATAAGAAGAGCAGAGTATATGGAGAGTAAAAGAAAGGTGAAGAGAGTGGTGAGAGAGTGCAAAAGGAGAGCAGATGAAAGAGTGGGAGAGGCACTGTCAAGAAATTTTTATGAAAATAAGAAAAAATTTTGGAGTGAGTTAAACAAGTTAAGAAAGCCTAGGGAAAGTATGGATTTGTCAGTTAAAAACAGAGTAGGGGAGTTAGTAGATGGGGAGAGGGAGGTATTACCTGGAGTTTACCTGGAGTTTACCTGGAGAGAGTTCCGGGGGTCAACGCCCCCGCGGCCCGGTCTGTGACCAGGCCTCCTTAGGTCAGTGTCCCAGGATGCGACCCACACCAGTCGACTAACACCCAGGTACCCATTTTACTGATGGGGAACATAGACAACAGGTGGAAAGAAACACGTCCAATGCTTCTACTCTGGCTGGGAATCGAACCCAGGCCCTCACCGTGTGAAGCGAGAGCGTTAACCACCAGGCCACCAGAGCCCTTAGGTAGATGGCGAGAATATTTTGAGGAACTTTTAAATGTTAAGGAAGAAAGGGAGGCAGTAATTTCATGCACTGGCCAGGGAGGTATACCATCTTTTAGGAGTGAAGAAGAGCAGAATGTAAGTGTGGTGGAGGTACGTGAGGCATTACGTAGAATGAAAGTGGGTAAAGCAGCTGGAACTGATGGGATCATGACAGAAATGTTAAAAGCAGGGGGGGATATAGTGTTGGAGTGGTTGGTACTTTTGTTTAATAAATGTATGAAAGAGGGGAAGGTACCTAGGGATTGGCGGAGAGCATGTATAGTCCCTTTATATAAAGGGAAAGGGGACAAAAGAGATTGTAAAAATTATAGAGGAATAAGTTTACTGAGTATACCAGGAAAAGTATACGGTAGGGTTATAATTGAAAGAATTAGAGGTAAGACAGAATGTAAAATTGCGGACGAGCAAGGAGGCTTCAGAGTGGGTAGGGGATGTGTAGATCAAGTGTTTACATTGAAACATATATGTGAACAGTATTTAGATAAAGGTAGGGAAGTTTTTATTGCATTTATGGATTTAGAAAAGGCATATGATAGAGTGGATAGAGGAGCAATGTGGCAGATGTTGCAAGTATATGGAATAGGTGGTAAGTTACTAAATGCTGTAAAGAGCTTTTATGAGGATAGTGAGGCTCAGGTTAGGGTGTGTAGAAGAGAGGGAGAATACTTCCCGGTAAAAGTAGGTCTTAGACAGGGATGTGTAATGTCACCATGGTTGTTTAATATATTTATAGATGGGGTTGTAAAAGAAGTAAATGCTAGGGTGTTCGGGAGAGGGGTGGGATTAAATTATGGGGAATCAAATTCAAAATGGGAATTG